>NW_026684895.1:0-4498 GCF_943735745.2 Anopheles bellator | reverse complement strand
AGACCTTTCAAAGAAGGGGCGATCGTATGCCACGGGAGTCCACTGTTGAAAGGGGGGGTAAAGTCGATCTCCAAGCGTTCCAACTTTCTCATAACCGGGAGTGGTTCAATCATTTCGTCCATTTCATTGGGTTCCTGATAAATCGACAAATGCTGAAGATTAGGAACCTCCAGCAAAATCGACCGTAACGAAGAGAATGTCAAATCGAAGTCTCTTATGCGCAATGAGGTGACACCGAACATTTGGAATAAGTTCTTCACATACGTAAAGACCTCTGTAGCGTTCTTGAGTTCAAGGTGCCGATATTTTCGGTTGCTTTGGAGTAAATCTCTGTCCAACGGAAAATTGGGCACTAGCTTCACACGCTGCATTCGCCGCCCCGAAAAGGCCAAATCCGACCATCGTTTGCAGACTATAGATGCGTCCTTCAGGTCGTCCACGTCGAGGTGATCAAATATCACCTCCAACAACTACAAAAAACAAATACTTTTAATACCGTTACAGAAACAGGCCGCAAAATAGAATCACTCACTTCGTTTGGTAGGTCGTTAATCGTCGCATGCTCCATGATTAGCGCAGAAAATATCGGTAGCTTCGCGCGTTTGCACCGTGTTAAAACTTGTCGATTGTCACTGTTTCGATTGGGTCGCAATGGCTTATTAGTTCCCGGCACCTTTTTAGCTTTAAGATGGACAACTTATCGAGCGTGTGCACTTTCTGCGAATCGAAGTGGAACGGGCGGAAGGCAGAATCCGGAAATGGATCAGTGTCAGACAGTTTGACAGCTCGAATCCCGTGCCAGCTTACCACAGCTGACCATCTAGAATGCCACAGTACATTACCACAGTTGACCGCGTAAACTGCGGCAATGGCAGTTAATTGGCTTCACTTATGAAAGGGTTTTTTTACAATTCAGTCGATTTTGATTTAGAATATTTAGATAATGCACCAGAATCGAGTACAAAGTTTCGGCGAGTGTATTTTTTCAAAAAAATAATGCAATCTCAAACTTTCAAAATATGTTCAAACAATCCTGGTAAATTAAGCGGGTTAATAAATTCGCTTTTCGGGTTAATAAATTCGCTTAATGAAGGTCGCCTTTCTATTTACCGACGCCAGGTCTCATGCGGCCGATAAGACTAGCTAAGGATCCGTCTGCTTCCGTGCCCCCCCATTTTTCCGTTCGCTCGGATTGCGATTGTTTGAGGAATGGTGGCCATCGTTACGAGTTAGTTATGTGTTCTTTTTAAATTGTATTTCCAACATACGCAATCGGTGTCCCATCTGGTCACCACACCTCGGCGGGCCACCGTAATTGGATCGATGAAAAATGCTAATAATAATACCGCCGAACGGGGCCATAAAAACGGGGAGCGGAAAAAGGTCGCCCCGCTTGGCACCCGGCCGGGCCCGGCCCGGCCCGGAACGCAATTTGGGCAATTTGCGTGATTGGAAAACTAAAAATATGTGCCAAATTCAATTGGCACATATTCGGGCGGCCACTCGTTTCGCACCGCGTCCGTCGGTCTGCCCCTTCCGGGGTCGCCACCGTTTCCAGCAGCTCGACCCTCGACACCTCGACCGCATAATTCTATTGCCTATTTTCCACCTCAGCAACGAGCCTCTTTCTCGCTATTTCTTCGTGTGCCAATAACCCGCTGGAGCCGCTAATCCGCTGCGGAAAGCATGATAAATCGCTTTATTATGCAACTCGGTGCTTCTTCGGCCAACAACGGGCCTCGCCTCATCTTTGGTTTCAATCGCGCCTCGTGTGAGTTATGCTGCACGCAAAATGGGTCACGTTCCCGCTCCCGATCCCGGTAGATCCTTTGCCGATCGAGCACCGCCGAGGGCCAAGCGACGATGGCTGGGGACCCTTAGCCCGGGAACGGGAAAGAGTTCAACGAGCGGGCCACGGCGAACCCGATCGTTGGCGTGAGTTGAGAGTTTCATTTTCGGGCCCTCATTACCGTCGGTCCCGGGGCGGATTGGCGTGCCCAGCGAGCGCAATCGGGAATGATTAAAAAAGGCTTTCAATCACCGCCGGTCGCACGAAAACAAAATGGTTGCCCTTTACGCCTCTTTTACGTCCTTCCGGAGAGCACTGCACTGATTAATAGACCGGCCCCGCAGTGGGTCTCCGTAGGTCCCCCCTAGAGCGCATGGTCCTCGGGCGAGCTTCCGGCAGGCAAATGGTGGCGGCCTCTCGTTTGAAGGCGACCCCATCTTCGGCGGGCCCTTCGCTGAGCCCCCCCCAAAAGAACGCCAATTGTCAAAAGTCCCACCGGGCAGGTGATAAATACTTCGCTGGGCCGCTGTGTGCTGTGTGAGAAATTATCCGCAATTATCCACACTTCGCTCGGCTTTCGGTGCATCGTGTTCCGCTGTCCGCGTGGCCGCCTCCGTCTCGCTCCTGCTCATTATGCAAAACCCGATGGCAGCATCACGATCGACAGGTTCTTCCCGAGGAGTCCCGACGACGACTGCGCACGCCGCAAGCGCCTTCGATCGGGGCAATTGGCTCGTTGGATGGATCGATGGCCGCTCTGGCTGGGGACGGTTCCGGAGCTGCTGGATGGATGGATCGTTAAGAACCGGTTGCAATGTCGGGGGCCATGTTTTCGCTGCTTTTACACCCTCCGGCCGCCCGCTTCGCTCGCTTGCTTGCCCGGTCTCTCTCCCGGTCTCCCGGTGCTCCGACCCGGGGCCCGGGCGTTCGTGTTTTTCATAATTTTTGCGCTCCTGTAATTATTTTTATTGATTGCATTTCTGCTTTCCGCGACTTTCTTTCGCGGCCCGCCCGGCGCCCGCCAGAAGAAGCTGCCGCGGCGTCGCGAGGTGTGAAGGGATCGTGCGTGACGTGGCGCTGGCCGTGCCTGGCTGGCTGGCTGGCCTCGGAACTGGGAAAGTAATTTGCATAGCGAAGCTATTTGTCAAACTTTTGAAGATGGGGCCCACACTCCCGCTTGGCGGGCGTTCGGCGTGTCTAACGACAGAAAATACTTCGCCAAAGATATTGGCAGCTGGCAGATGCCATTTTTCATCGCGGCCCGACGCCCGCTGCACCTGGAATGCGTTCCCTCCGCAAGGAGCAGGCTTCGCTGCCGGAAGTGTCGAATGGTGGAGATTGGCCGGTGAGGGGAAGAAATTATATCGACGTTTTAGCGTTGATCTGTGGCAGCGTTCGCGCCGACGACCGTTATCGGCGCCGGCGTCGCGCCTGTTTGGAGGACGATGACGGTGGTTCTGTCCGGGGTCCCTGCGGGTGAGACCGCGACATGCTTCGTTTTAGCATCAATAGCATCGCCGTCGGTGGCGCGTTTGATTTGCGTTTCGCGTACAAATAATTATCAGGAAAGTAACAACTTTTTCCACCTGAATTCCTTTCCGAAGTTAAATGTGTCAATAGAGATTTAAGGGCTAAAAGCTTGTGTTTTAGTAGCTATTGAATGGTTAACAGCTATTGAGCCTTGCAGTCACAGCTTCTAAAGCCATACAGATCACGAAACAGTCGTTAGATATTGAAGGGTTTCGGTGCCAAGACACCGGTGCCAGTGAAGGCGATATATTAACAGCAAACATTAACAAGGACGTATCAGGACTGTATTCACATATTGTGAAGTTAAAAGTTGAAGCTATCGTTATTGTTTTATGAAATATCAACCCGCTGAACCTTTGTACTGGATCAAAATCGACTGAATTGTAAAAAAACCCTTTAATAAGCGGAGCCAATTAACTGTCATTGCCACAGTTTATACGGTCAGCTGTGGTAATGTACTGTGGCATTCTAGTTGGTCAGCTGTGGTAAGCAGGCGACGGATTCGAGTTGTCAAACTGTCTGACACCGATCCATTTCCGGATTCTACCTTCGCCCGTTCCACTTCGATTCGCAGAAAGTGCACACGCTCGATAAGTTGTCCATCTTAAAGCTAAAAAGGTGCCGGGAACTGATCAACCATTGCGACCCATTCGAAACAGTGACAACCAACAAGTTTTAACACGGTGCAAACATTACGCGCGAGACGCTACGGATAGTTTCTGTAATTATCATGGAGTACCTACCGATTAACGACCTACCAAACGAGGTGAGTGATTCTATTTTGCGGCCTGTTCCCGTAAAGGTTTTAAAAGTATTTATATTTTGTAGCTGTTGGAGGTGATATTTGATCACCTCAACATGGACGACCTGAAGAACGCATCTCTGACGAGCAAAAAATGGTCGGATTTGGCCTTTTCGGGGCGGCGAATGCAGCGTGTGAAGATAGTGCCCAATTTTTCGTTGGAAAGAGATTTACTCCAAAGCAACCGAAAATATCGCCACCTTGTACTCAAGAACACTACAGAGGTCTTTGCGTATGTGAAGAACTTATTCCAAATGTTTGGTGTTACGTCATTGCGTATAGAAGACTGCAATTTGACACTCTCTTCATTACGGTTCATTTTACTGGAGGTACCTAACCTGCAGCATTTGTCGATTGAACAGGAACGCGATGAAATG
>NW_026684894.1:0-4516 GCF_943735745.2 Anopheles bellator | reverse complement strand
GCGGCTGGCTTTCTACGCGGTTGTCATACGTCATGTTTGTTGTGACATTTCCCCCCCCCCAGTGGCACGTGCTGGCGTACCGGCACGCTTCACTGTCTGTCCGCGGAGAAATCTACTTTCACGTCGCTCCCTGTCGGTTCGGGGGTTTCCTTTTCGTCTGGCGGGTCCACGTCCAGGAGGGCGACCTTGGTTGCTGGCCGCTCCAGCAGTCCGTGTGCAGTCTGGACCGTCACTCGCCTGACTTGGCCATCCGCTGCTCGTTCCGTCCGAACTACTCGCGCCTTCGGCCAGTTGTTGCGCGGGCCCCGTTCATCGACGATGACGACGAGGTCTCCCTCCTTGATTGGCCGGACCGGTTGGAACCACTTACCCCTACGGGTGAGAGTGGGCAGGTATTCGGCGACCCATTTTCGCCAGAAGTGGTCCGCCAGCAGCTGGCTCGTCTTCCATGAGGTCCTCAGCGCCGCTGCGTCGTCAATGAGAGGGGTCCGTGGCTTCTCCCCCGACGATGAGCCGATCAGGAAGTGGTTAGGTGTCAGTGGTGGCTCCGACGCATCCCCGAGGGGCACGTGTGTAAGTGGCCGAGAGTTGATTATCATCTCGACCTCGGCGAAGGCCGAGAGCAATACCTCGTCGGTCGGCAGTCTCGGCAGTGGGAGGTTGGAGAGTGCCTTCTTTACGGATTGCACCAGCCTCTCCCAGCATCCTCCGAAGTGCGGGGCTGCGGGTGGGTTGAACCTCCACCGAATGTTGTTGGTCGCTGCTGCTTCTGTCAAACTCTCCATGCCTCGATCAGCGTCATCAATCAATTTTAGCTCGCGGGATGCGCCTATAAAATTCGTCCCTTGGTCGCTCAGGATCTCTGTAGGTTTGCCTCGCCTGGCGATGAAGCGTTGCAGTGCCAGGATGCATGACGCGGTGGTGAGTCCGTGGACAACCTCTAGGTGTATTGCTCTAGTTGTGAGGCAAGTAAATAACGCTCCCCATCTCTTCTCCACTCGTCTATTTACAGCTACGAGTATGGGCCCGACGTAGTCGACGCCGGTATATGAGAACGGTCGCTGGTATGCTGCTAACCGCTGGGGCGGGACGCCCCCCATCATTGGTGGTTCTGGCCGTGCATTCGACACCTTGCATCGCATGCACGATCGGCGGACCTTCTGGTATTGTGAGTACAGGTGGGGCACGTAGAACCTTGGCCGGATTTCGTTAAGCGTGGTCTGGTGGTTCGAGTGCAGTTCGGTCGCGCGGTGTTGGCGTGGTAGGATAATGGGTCGCTTTAATCCCTCGGTCCTTGGTGCCCTGGATATGGTGTTTGCTAGCCGTGCTCCAATGACGGCCGCCTGCAGCTCGAGCCGAGGAATCGATACGAAGCTCACCGGTGCAACTCGGGTCTTTGATCCCACTAGGGCGCACTCCACCTTACTGTTCTGCTCGAAGCGTATGTATACTACGGCCGCCATTCCGCTTTCACTGGCGTCGCAGAAGGTGCGTAGCTGAACGGATGCGGCTGTGGCGGAGGTGGTCTGCCTGTAGCACCTCGGCACCTTGACTTGGTACATGCTGGGGAGTACCTTCAGCCAGATCGTCCACTTTTCATGCAGATGGTCTGGTAGCTCTTGGTCCCAGTCGATACCTGCACGCCGTACTTCCTGCAGGAGCGCCTTCTTGCTACACGGTAGGCGGACGTCATCGAAGCGCCAGAGTAGCCCCGTTCGGTAGCGTTCGCCGTCGAGGGGGGTCGTCTTCTCTAGCAGTTTAAGCGCTCGCTCTTCGTCCTTCGATGGTAGTCTCACCGCTGTGGGCGAAACGCCCAGTGATTCTAGGGCGAGGTGTTGCTTGAGGGTGACGTCCATTGCGTGGCTTATGCTCGTTGTGGGGTTGCAGATGCGTACGTGGTGGCTGTGATGCGAGCTCTTAGACGTGGCTCCTGTGTTTGAACTTCGTACGCACGGCCCTCCAACTACCCATCCGAGGCGTGTCTTCACTGCGACTGGCTCGTGGTTCTTCCCTTCGGCGATCCGGAGCGCTTGCCCAAGATGGCAGTTGTCGATTCCTATCAGCAGGCGCGGGACTGCATTCGTATATGAGGGCAAGGGTAGGCCCTTCAGGTGTTCGAAGTCTCCGCACAGCGCCTGCGCTGATACTGTCTGGCTCGGCAGCGCCAGTTGCTTGACCGAATGCACTTTAGGAATGGTGTAGGTTCGTTTGCCGCTCGCCCCGCGAAGTCGTATCGGCAGTTGAACCGAGTCCTTCTCCTCGCGCCCTGCGTTGCCCGTTGTCTGAATGCACAGCGGGTGCGGTACTCCGTCCAGGCCCAGCTCCTCCACCAGTTCTTGCTCGATGAAGGACGCGGAAGACCCATCATCCAGGAAAGCGTAGGTCTTCACCTGTTTTCCCCTTCCTTCTATCGTCACGGGAACGTACCTGAAGAGTACGTCGCTGGTTCCTGCTCCGCTGAATGGCTCTCCGCGGCGCAGGACTTGCTGGGGCCGCCGGTTACTTTGTCGTGGAGCGACGGGTGGTGGCTATACGTGCAGCCGTCCTCCCCGCACAGGCGTCTCGCGCACCATCCGGGGTGTTGCGTCAGGCACGTCTTGCACGCGCCTCGTGCCTTTAGAAGCCTCCACCGATCGCCAACTGTCATTTGCTGGAATTTGGGGCATCTCTCCAGGCTCGGGCACCGCGCGTCACAGGCTGCGCACACGGTCGTGATCGGCGATTCGCGGGTTTCGTGGTCGGCAGCTCGCGCTAAGGTGTGCACGTTTATGAATTTCCTGGGTAGGGCGCCGCCCGTTTGGTTTGAGTCGCGGCCGTCCGTCAGGTCTGCAGGCTCTGAGGTGACCGCGTTGGCAGCTGCTACTAGCTGCCTTGTCCAACGTCCGAATTCTGCCAGGGTGACGCTCGGCAGTTCCAAGGTCCGGTATCCCCAGGCGAGGCGTTGGGTCGGGGGCAGCTTTTCTACGAGCTCTTGTAGCAGAGCCGTGTCGCACATGTGCTCGACGACCCCGGTGGCCGCTATCGTCGCACACAGGTTCTGCACCTTGACGCCGAAGGTGACCAGAGTCTCTAGGCGGTCCGCCTTCGGAGGCTGCATCGCCCTGATGCTTCGCGTCAGGCCCTTCAGGATCACGCTGGGCCGCCCGAAGAGTTCTCGGAGCGTGCTTATCACGCCCGGGAGGCAGGAGGGGTACATCAACTGGTCCCGTACCGCGTCGAGAGCTCGTCCGGTGAGGGCCTTCTGCAGTCGCAGCATGTTTTCCTCCTCGGAGTAGCCACATAATGCTGTTGATCTCTCGAAATTCGAGAGAAACAGTGGCCACTCCTCGGGTTTGCCCGAAAAAGGCGGGAGGTCTCGGCTGACGCCGTGGCGAGCTGATACCTGGTCCGGGTGCAGGGTCGTTTCGAACGACCGCCATTGCTGTCGCGGCTGCTCCCGGTAGGTTGATGACTGTTCACGGCGCCTCGGTTGATGAACTCGGCTCGGCGCGTCCTCTTCGTAGTTGTCGTCGTCGTCGGTCTCCTGCCCGAAGTAAGCTGGTCGCCTCGGCGGTACGGCGTGGCCCTGGTACCTTGGCAGCGGGCGTGAAAATGCCGCTTGCAAACTGTGGGGGGCTGGGGCTTGTGCTGCGTCGCCATATGGTCCGGGCGTCCGCATCTCCCACGGCGCCATCATTCCGCAAGGCGCGGCCGGCGCCATTCCCGTTCGACGGGGGTCGCCATTTTCGACGCGCACGGTGGCGTCGTGACCCGGCGCGGTGGGATTCTCTTGGAAGGATCCGCGGCGTTGGGCGATCGATCGCGCATCCTCCAGGGCCATTTCGTCCTCCCTCGCCTCCAGCTGGCGGAGTAGCCGTGCGATGGTCGGGTCCTGCTCCCGTCGCGCAACGCCGTCGCTTGCATACTCCGCGATGGCCGCGCGACTCGTCGAGGCTGCAACATGGTGGGCCGTCGAGTTCGCGATCGGGACGGAGGGGTTCGCGCGATCGGGATGGAAGGGCGGGACGGAGGGGTTCGCCTGCGGTGCCTCTGGTGGTGGAGTCTGCATCCTTGTTGGTGGTAACACTCTCGTTGCGGCACGTCTGCACGGAGGTCCTTGCACTCGATCAGGTCACTCACTCACTCACGCACTCAGTCACACTCACTCTCACTCTCACTAACTCACTGGCGACTTTGTACGGCCGCGTGAAGACGCTTAGTCGAAGCGCACAATTTTAATCGTCCACGACTTTTCGTAGTCGCACAAACGCACAATTTAAATCGTCCACGACCTTTCGTAGTCGCACAAACGCACAATTTGTTCGTTAGGGCGCGCGATTATCGGGGTTGTCGCCGCGCACAATTCGAAGGCGTTAGGAACCTCACTTTGGTGTCAAGCCAAATTGTTGGCGCACAATCAAAAAACTCACTTGGCACTGAGCAATCTTTTAACTTCTTTTAACTCCTTAGGAGCGAGCAATTTTTGAAATTGTTACGCTGGTCACCGGCACTGTGACCCAGCGGCTTTCTTTCTGAA
>NW_026684893.1:0-4517 GCF_943735745.2 Anopheles bellator | reverse complement strand
CGACTACGGTATCGAAGTCAGCCTACACCGCACCGGGAGGAGCTCAGCGGAAACTGCGACGTTGCGTGTCTCGGAGAAACATCAACAGCGTGTAAGAGATTTTCATCAGCCTGGCGAATGCTTCGCTGCATATCTCGAACATACCGCCGCCGGTGATGTTGAGGCCGTTTTGCGTTTTGCTGAAAATGATCGAGAGCGAGGTACGGGCCTGTCGATAGCGGCTAGCATCACGCGGGGAGTACCTTAGCTTCGTCGGCCAATCGAGACTGTACAAAAGGGTTCCAATGCTTGCGTTCTGGAAGAGAATGGCGAATGGAGAATGGGAAGAGAATTAAAACCAAGAGTAGCAGGAGCGGGCGTTACTAACCATATCGTTCAACCGATCCACCAACCGGCAGCACCAGTAGCACTCGAATATGACCACAGTTAGGAACCCGACCAGGATGACACCGTAGGTGGTGATACCGTTTACGCTGATCATGAACGCACCTAGCGTCAGAAGCTGGACGGCCGCGTAGAACATCAGCAAAAAAGCGGTCCGCAGAAACGGTTTGATGTTGCTGAGCTGGCCCTGGAACACCTCGTGGCGGTGAACGGTGCGCGCGATGTGGCGCTCCAGCTGGTCCCAATCGAATGTGCCGCGTAGCCGTTGTGGAGCTGCGTTGCCAGCAAACAGCTGCCCGTAGTCGGCAGCGATACATGCTAGCTCATCGTACAGCCCAATCAGCAGGGTATTCATTATCGTGAAGGATACGTTGTAGGTTGCAGACCAGCGGAAGGAAAAGTCGAAGTTCACCAGAAACGCGCCTAGCTCCGCGTGTCGCCCTAAGGCCAAAATGTTGGCAGGGATCTCGTACAGATCCTCGCGATATGACCGCGAGAAGTAGTACATCGCCCGGTCGGCCAGCCCTAGGCTTTCACACACTAGGGCGTAGTTGACGATCTTGCGGTACGAGTCACTCGGTACGGATTGTTCCCGCTGGCGTTGCAGGTAGTCCGTGGTTCGCTTGACATCCTCCATGTACCACCCGAAAACAAGCACACGGACAAGACACATCGTTAGCAAGCCGCAGCCGTTGGTGCAGTGCAGAGTCTTGCCAGGGTTCACCGATGCATCCAACACCGACAGATAGAACCGGTCCACCCACATCAGATACTGCAGCAACTCGATGAGTCGCGTGGCCTGAAACGCCCACCGCACCCAGTAGCGACGTTTCCAGCGATCCGCCAGGTGAAAGCCGGTAATGGCTAGCAGCATCTCGGTCGGCAGGTAGATGTTGTGCTCCGTGTAGAGACCCGTGAAGGCACGGCGAATGCGACCGAAGCAATTGATTGCCCATACAGTGCAGCCGGACGTGTAGAGACCAGTGAAGGCACGACGAACGCGACCGAAGCAAGTGGTTTCCCCCATGGTGTAGCAGTGCGTGTTATGTCTCGCACACTGAAGGGCGGCACAGGCATGTCACCCAGCCTTATACTCGAGCCCCGGGCACAATCAGCGCGCTGACCCATGTCCATGAATTACGGATGAATATTTCCACCACACATGACAAAAATCTCGACCTATAGCTGCTATTGAGCGAGTTGCCGAACTTGAGGAAAACTTGGATGAATTAGGGCTGCTGATGACCGTAACGACGATTATCTTGCACATGTGGGCTAAATGTTTTAAATATTCAGTGTACATGTTGCCACAAACACCACATACAATGGACGGTGAAAGAAAAAGATCGAAGCTTACAATGTGACGGAATGCTCTACCGCTTTGCACCTGGACAGCAACATCAATTTCATAAGCCAGCAAATTATTCGGAAGAACAAAATACCGGCAGAATGCTGGTCTTAGCCTTGACGAATAAGGACATTCGCCAAATACTCTAGCGTCTATTGTTTTACGAGTTGTACAACATGTCTATGTGTTTCCTTTGCTTGTAATACACATCTGGCTGCGTTCGGACGGTAGTAATTCGAGATTTACAGATTGATAGTTTAAGGATAAGCTAAGATTCGCCTAGATATGTTTCCAAAGCGCGACGCCACCTCATCCTCGGAAAACACACGTCACATATAGCGTTTTGTACGTCGTGTACAGGTAGGCAACACCTGCCAATAGTATTTCAGCCAGAATTTATTTTGAATTCATATTCAATAGTGTCGTATGCCGGTGTGTGTCTAAGCTGCAGCATCCTACGGTGTTCTAATGCGAATGAATGTATGTATGGACAGCAAGTACACTACGGTAATGAAGACGACCCACTTTCAACATCCTCACTGAACCGAGAAGAGCTCAGTGGAAACTACGACGTTGCGTGTCTCGGAGAAACATCAGCATCGTGTAAGAGAGTTTCATCAGACTGGCGAAGGCTTCGATGCATATCTCGAACATACCGCCGCCGGTGATGTTGAGGCCGTTTTGCGTTTTGCTGAAAATGATCGAGAGCGAGGTACGGGCCTGTCGATAGCGGCTAGCATCACGCGGGGAGTACCTTAGCTTCGTCGGCCAATCGAGACTGTACAGCAGGGTTCCAATGTTTGCGTTCTGAAAGAGAATGTAGGTGAACAGACAGTGGCAGGAGCGGGCGTTACTAACCATTTCGTTCAACCGATCCACCAGCCGGCAGCACCAGAAGCACTCGAATATGACCACGGTCAGGAACCCGCCCAGGATGACACCGTAAGTGGTGATGCCGTTGACGCTGATCATGAACACGCCCAGCGCCAGAAACTGTACGGCCGCGTAGAACATCAGCAAAAAAGCGGTCTGCAGAAACGGTTTGATGTTGCTGAGCTGGGCCAGGAACACCTCGTGGCGGTGAACGGTGCGCGCGATGTGGCGCTCCAGCTGGTCCCAATCGAATGTGCCGGGCAGTCGTTGAGGAGAAACGGTGCCAGCAAACAGCTGCCCGTAGTCTGCAGCGATGCACGCCAACTCATCGTACAACCCAATCAGCAGGGTATTCATCACCGTGAAGGACACATTGTAGGTTGCAACCCAGCGAAAAGTAAAGTCGAAGTTCACCAGAAACACGCAGAGCTTCGCGTGCCGCCCTAAGGCCAGAATGTTGGCCGGTATCTCATACAGATCCTCGCGATATGACCGCGAGAAATAGTACATCGCCCGGTCGGCCAACCCGAGGCTCTGGCACACTAGGACGTAGTTGACGATTTTGCGGTACGAGTCACTTGGTACGGATCGTTCCCGCTGGCGTTGCAGGTAGTCCGTGGTTCGCTTGACATCCTCCATGTACCACCCGAAAACAAGCACACGGACAAGAAACATCGTTAGCAAGCCGCAGCCGTTGGTAGAGTTCAGGGTCTTGCCAGGGTTCGCCGATGCATCCAACACCGACAGATAGAACCGGTCCACCCACATCAGATACTGCAGCAACTCGATGAGTCGCGTGGAACGAAAGGCCCACCGCACCCAATAGCGACGTTTCCAGCGATCCGCCAGGTGAAAGCCGGGAATGGCCAGCAGCATCTCGGTCGGCAGGAAGATGCTGTGCTCTGTGTAGAGATCCGCGAAGGCACGGCGAACGCGACCAAAGCAAGTGATTTCCTCTATTCTTTCTTCCTTCACCTCTATGGTGCGTCTGGGCGTGTAGAGACCAGCGAAAGCACGACGAACCCGATCGAAGCAAGTAGTTTCCCCCATGATGCGGCCGGGTGTGCAGTGTCCTGCATACTGAATGGCAGCATGAGCATGTCACCCAGCCTTATACCGGACCCCGAGCGTGACCAGCGCGCTGACCAACGTTCATGAATTATGAATGAAAGTTTCCACGACGCAAGACAAAACTTTCGACCTACAGCTGCTATGGAGCGAGTTGCCGAACTTGAGGAAAACTTGGATGATTGGGGCTGCTGGAGACCGTAAGGACTAATGTTTTGCACATGTGCGGCAAAAGATTGAAATATTCAGTGTCCATGTTGCCGTAAGCACCACATACAAATGGACGTGGACGAAAAGGATCGATGTGACAGAATTTTCTACTCCTTCACAACTGGACAGTAAAATCAATATCAGAAGTCAGCAAATTATTCGGAAGAGTTCAATACCAGCAGCATGCTGGTTTCAGCCTTGACGAATAATGACAATCGCCAAGTACTCTATCGTCTGTTATGTTACAACTTGTACAATATGTCTGTGTATTCGCTTGGCTTGTTATACACATCTGGCTACGTCCTGGCAGGACGGTAGTAATCCGTGCTTTACAGATTACAGATTAATAGTTTCAATATAAACCAAGATTCGCTTAGATATGTTTCCAGTGCATGACGTTACCTGATTCTGGGAAAACACACGTCACATGGAGCGTTTTGCACGTTTTGCATAGGTAGGCAACACTTGCCAATACTATTTCAATCATACTTTATTTTGAATTCATATTCAATAGTGTCGTATGCCGCTGTGTGTCTACGGTGTTGCATCTTACGGTGTTCTAATGAGAATTAATGTGTGAATGGACACGACTACGGTATCGAAGTCAGCCTACACCGCACCGGGAGGAGCTCAG
>NW_026684892.1:0-4517 GCF_943735745.2 Anopheles bellator | reverse complement strand
CGACTACGGTATCGAAGTCAGCCTACACCGCACCGGGAGGAGCTCAGCGGAAACTGCGACGTTGCGTGTCTCGGAGAAACATCAACAGCGTGTAAGAGATTTTCATCAGCCTGGCGAAGGCTTCGCTGCATATCTCGAACATACCGCCGCCGGTGATGTTGAGGCCGTTTTGCGTTTTGCTGAAAATGATCGAGAGCGAGGTACGGGCCTGTCGATAGCGGCTAGCATCACGCGGGGAGTACCTTAGCTTCGTCGGCCAATCGAGACTGTACAAAAGGGTTCCAATGCTTGCGTTCTGGAAGAGAATGGCGAATGGAGAATGGGAAGAGAATTAAAACCAAGAGTAGCAGGAGCGGGCGTTACTAACCATATCGTTCAACCGATCCACCAACCGGCAGCACCAGTAGCACTCGAATATGACCACAGTTAGGAACCCGACCAGGATGACACCGTAGGTGGTGATACCGTTTACGCTGATCATGAACGCACCTAGCGTCAGAAGCTGGACGGCCGCGTAGAACATCAGCAAAAAAGCGGTCCGCAGAAACGGTTTGATGTTGCTGAGCTGGCCCTGGAACACCTCGTGGCGGTGAACGGTGCGCGCGATGTGGCGCTCCAGCTGGTCCCAATCGAATGTGCCGCGTAGCCGTTGTGGAGCTGCGTTGCCAGCAAACAGCTGCCCGTAGTCGGCAGCGATACATGCTAGCTCATCGTACAGCCCAATCAGCAGGGTATTCATTATCGTGAAGGACACGTTGTAGGTTGCAGACCAGCGGAAGGAAAAGTCGAAGTTCACCAGAAACGCGCCTAGCTCCGCGTGTCGCCCTAAGGCCAAAATGTTGGCAGGGATCTCGTACAGATCCTCGCGATATGACCGCGAGAAGTAGTACATCGCCCGGTCGGCCAGCCCTAGGCTTTCACACACTAGGGCGTAGTTGACGATCTTGCGGTACGAGTCACTCGGTACGGATTGTTCCCGCTGGCGTTGCAGGTAGTCCGTGGTTCGCTTGACATCCTCCATGTACCACCCGAAAACAAGCACACGGACAAGACACATCGTTAGCAAGCCGCAGCCGTTGGTGCAGTGCAGAGTCTTGCCAGGGTTCACCGATGCATCCAACACCGACAGATAGAACCGGTCCACCCACATCAGATACTGCAGCAACTCGATGAGTCGCGTGGCCTGAAACGCCCACCGCACCCAGTAGCGACGTTTCCAGCGATCCGCCAGGTGAAAGCCGGTAATGGCTAGCAGCATCTCGGTCGGCAGGAAGATGTTGTGCTCCGTGTAGAGACCCGTGAAGGCACGGCGAATGCGACCGAAGCAATTGATTGCCCATACAGTGCAGCCGGACGTGTAGAGACCAGTGAAGGCACGACGAACGCGACCGAAGCAAGTGGTTTCCCCCATGGTGTAGCAGTGCGTGTTATGTCTCGCACACTGAAGGGCGGCACAGGCATGTCACCCAGCCTTATACTCGAGCCCCGGGCACAATCAGCGCGCTGACCCATGTCCATGAATTACGGATGAATATTTCCACTACACATGACAAAAATCTCGACCTATAGCTGCTATTGAGCGAGTTGCCGAACTTGAGGAAAACTTGGATGAATTAGGGCTGCTGATGACCGTAACGACGATTATCTTGCACATGTGGGCTAAATGTTTTAAATATTCAGTGTACATGTTGCCACAAACACCACATACAATGGACGGTGAAAGAAAAAGATCGAAGCTTACAATGTGACGGAATGCTCTACCGCTTTGCACCTGGACAGCAACATCAATTTCATAAGCCAGCAAATTATTCGGAAGAACAAAATACCGACAGAATGCTGGTCTTAGCCTTGACGAATAAGGACATTCGCCAAATACTCTAGCGTCTATTGTTTTACGAGTTGTACAATATGTCTATGTGTTTCCTTTGCTTGTAATACACATCTGGCTGCGTTCGGACGGTAGTAATTCGAGATTTACAGATTGATAGTTTAAGGATAAGCTAAGATTCGCCTAGATATGTTTCCAAAGCGCGACGCCACCTCATCCTCGGAAAACACACGTCACATATAGCGTTTTGTACGTCGTGTACAGGTAGGCAACACCTGCCAAAACTATTTCAGCCAGAATTTATTTTGAATTAACATTCAATAGTGTCGTATGGCGGTGTGTGTCTAAGCTGCAGCATCCTACGGTGTTCTAATGCGAATGAATGTATGTATGGACAGCAAGTGAACTACGGTAATGAAGACGACCCACTTTCAACATCCTCACTGAACCGAGAAGAGCTCAGTGGAAACTACGACGTTGCGTGTCTCGGAGAAACATCAGCATCGTGTAAGAGAGTTTCATCAGACTGGCGAAGGCTTCGCTGCATATCTCGAACATACCGCCGCCGGTGATGTTGAGGCCGTTTTGCGTTTTGCTGAAAATGATCGAGAGCGAGGTACGGGCCTGTCGATAGCGGCTAGCATCACGCGGGGAGTACCTTAGCTTCGTCGGCCAATCGAGACTGTACAGCAGGGTTCCAATGTTTGCGTTCTGAAAGAGAATGTAGGTGAACAGACAGTGGCAGGAGCGGGCGTTACTAACCATTTCGTTCAACCGATCCACCAGCCGGCAGCACCAGAAGCACTCGAATATGACCACGGTCAGGAACCCGCCCAGGATGACACCGTAAGTGGTGATGCCGTTGACGCTGATCATGAACACGCCCAGCGCCAGAAACTGTACGGCCGCGTAGAACATCAGCAAAAAAGCGGTCTGCAGAAACGGTTTGATGTTGCTGAGCTGGGCCAGGAACACCTCGTGGCGGTGAACGGTGCGCGCGATGTGGCGCTCCAGCTGGTCCCAATCGAATGTGCCGGGCAGTCGTTGAGGAGAAACGGTGCCAGCAAACAGCTGCCCGTAGTCTGCAGCGATGCACGCCAACTCATCGTACAACCCAATCAGCAGGGTATTCATCACCGTGAAGGACACATTGTAGGTTGCAACCCAGCGAAAAGTAAAGTCGAAGTTCACCAGAAACACGCAGAGCTTCGCGTGCCGCCCTAAGGCCAGAATGTTGGCCGGTATCTCATACAGATCCTCGCGATATGACCGCGAGAAATAGTACATCGCCCGGTCGGCCAACCCGAGGCTCTGGCACACTAGGACGTAGTTGACGATTTTGCGGTACGAGTCACTTGGTACGGATCGTTCCCGCTGGCGTTGCAGGTAGTCCGTGGTTCGCTTGACATCCTCCATGTACCACCCGAAAACAAGCACACGGACAAGAAACATCGTTAGCAAGCCGCAGCCGTTGGTAGAGTTCAGGGTCTTGCCAGGGTTCGCCGATGCATCCAACACCGACAGATAGAACCGGTCCACCCACATCAGATACTGCAGCAACTCGATGAGTCGCGTGGATCGAAAGGCCCACCGCACCCAGTAGCGACGTTTCCAGCGATCCGCCAGGTGAAAGCCGGGAATGGCCAGCAGCATCTCGGTCGGCAGGAAGATGCTGTGCTCTGTGTAGAGATCCGCGAAGGCACGGCGAACGCGACCAAAGCAAGTGATTTCCTCTATTCTTTCTTCCTTCACCTCTATGGTGCGTCTGGGCGTGTAGAGACCAGCGAAAGCACGACGAACCCGATCGAAGCAAGTAGTTTCCCCCATGATGCGGCCGGGTGTGCAGTGTCCTGCATACTGAATGGCAGCATGAGCATGTCACCCAGCCTTATACCGGACCCCGAGCGTGACCAGCGCGCTGACCAACGTTCATGAATTATGAATGAAAGTTTCCACGACGCAAGACAAAACTTTCGATCTACAGCTGCTATGGAGCGAGTTGCCGAACTTGAGGAAAACTTGGATGATTGGGGCTGCTGGAGACCGTAACGACTAATGTTTTGCACATGTGCGGCAAAAGATTGAAATATTCAGTGTCCATGTTGCCGTAAGCACCACATACAAATGGACGTGGACGAAAAGGATCGATGTGACAGAATTTTCTACTCCTTCACAACTGGACAGTAAAATCAATATCAGAAGTCAGCAAATTATTCGGAAGAGTTCAATACCAGCAGCATGCTGGTTTCAGCCTTGACGAATAATGACAATCGCCAAGTACTCTATCGTCTGTTATGTTACAACTTGTACAATATGTCTGTGTATTCGCTTGGCTTGTTATACACATCTGGCTACGTCCTGGCAGGACGGTAGTAATCCGTGCTTTACAGATTACAGATTAATAGTTTCAATATAAACCAAGATTCGCTTAGATATGTTTCCAGTGCATGACGTTACCTGATTCTGGGAAAACACACGTCACATGGAGCGTTTTGCACGTTTTGCATAGGTAGGCAACACTTGCCAATACTATTTCAATCATACTTTATTTTGAATTCATATTCAATAGTGTCGTATGCCGCTGTGTGTCTACGGTGTTGCATCTTACGGTGTTCTAATGAGAATTAATGTGTGAATGGACACGACTACGGTATCGAAGTCAGCCTACACCGCACCGGGAGGAGCTCAG
>NW_026684891.1:0-4520 GCF_943735745.2 Anopheles bellator | reverse complement strand
GAATAAAGGACTACAGAAAAGAAGAGAAACCGCGGCGGCGTAATCGATATTACTAACACTCAAAATTATTTCGAAACTTCAAAAGGATATTTCGGAAGCTAAGGCTTCACGCGCGAGTGAAACGTTTAGTGCACGAGAGTGAGGTTTCGGGCGCGAGAGTTCGGTACGAGTCGAACGCGTAACATCGGTGCAAGGATCCACGATGGCGGCAAGCGACGATTTGGCGGGAAGCGGCGCGGTGAAAGCTGGTACGAGTGCGAAGGCGAATGCGAGGACGCCGCCTTCGGGAGATGCTCCAGCACCCTCAGCGAAAGCGCCAAAAGGCCAAAGGGGAGCCCGCCGGAAAGGAACCAAGGCGAAGACGCCACCACATGACGGTGCCCTCCTAGAACGGGGTCAACCCGGGGCGTCGAACCCGGCACCATCACGAGAGCGACCGTCGCCGAGCGCGCCGGAGGAACCCACGCCAAGGATCGTGCTGAGCGTGAGAGGCTCAACGAGCACTCTGCAGCGCGAAGCGAACGAAAGGAAGCTGTTGGCGCTGGAACGCCTAGAAAGAGAGTCCCAGCAGCGGAAAAAAGAGCTCGCGCAGCGGAACGAGGAGTTCGCGCAGCTAGCGAGAGAACGAGAAGAGTTCCGGAGAGAGACCCAGGAACGGCTCAAGGAACTCGAGGCGCACAAATGGACGCTTCTACGGCGCGACTTCTCTGCGGTCGGGTCGGTGAGTTCCGATATGAGCGATCGAGCGGAGGAATGGAGAACAAACTTTTCACCGCACCAAGCACGTTTTCGCACAAGTCCACGAAAGAGCCCGACCGAGGCGGCCCGTCATCTGCCGGCCAGCTCGACCGCAATCCGCATGGCCACCGAACCAGAATTCGGTGACAGCTGGGGCGATTCGGCGGGAGAATTTCAACTGTCGCGGTCGCAGGTGGCCGCGAGACAAGCCGTTCCGAAGGAGTTACCCGCCTTCAATGGCGACCCGGAGCAATGGCCGAACTTTATATCAAACTTCAATAGGAGCACACGGATGTGTGGCTTCACTGAAGACGAGAATATAATAAGACTGGAGAGGAGTCTACGAGGGAAGGCGTACGAGACGGTCAAGTCTCTCCTACTCCACCCGGACAACGTAGGGAAGGTGATCGCCACCCTAAAGATGCGCTTCGGTCAGCCCCTGCGCATAGTGCACTTGTTAACCGAGAAAATGAGCCGTCTACCGCCGGTCCGGGAAGGACACTGGGGCGGGCTCATCGACTTCGCGGTAGCGGTGCAGAATTGTGTGGCGAACATCGAGGTCTGCGGGGCACCGGAGCACTGCTTTAATAGCACCCTACTGCACCAGTTGTTGGGGAAACTACCCATCTCGGTGCAGCAAATGTGGGCAATGCAGGCGCCTGGAGAGACACCGAACCTCACCACGTTCAGCCGATGGCTGTACACGACGGCAGAGACCTTCAGCCCCCTCTCCTGGGCACAGGACAAAGACGAACCACCGGAGATAGAGACGGAGCATCGCGCCGCACGCCAGGTGCCTGGGCCCGGAACGGCCGCACCAAGCAGCACGTTCACCCAGCTAGCAAATACGTGTGCTGGCTGCGGGGGAGAATGCCGAACGATAGATCGATGCAGCCGCTTCATCAACACGGACATAGAGAAACGTTGGCAGGTCGCCAGAGAGAGTCGCCTATGTTTCGTCTGTCTGCGGAGACACAAGGGTCCATGCAACGCCAGGCCATGCGGCAGCGAAGGATGTACGGGCCAACACCACGCACTACTGCACCGCGGGGTAGCAGCTACGAAGAGCACCGTGAGTGAGCCATTGACAATTGCAGGAGAAGCCGCCGCAGTGCACTGCTTTCAGACCGGCAGGGAACGCGAAGCTGGTGACGCCAGCCCTCTATTTCGATACCATCCAGTCGTATTGCACGGTAAGAGCGGCCCAGTCAAGGCAGTGGCTTTCGTTGATGAAGGGTCGCACTTCTCGCTGGTGGAGGACGGTCTTGCGGACGAGCTTGGCCTAGAGGGCCCCAACCAGCCTCTGCACCTGCAATGGACTGGAGGAGTCACCCGTGTAGAAAAGAAGTCACGCAACGTGACTCTGAAGATCTCGGGGGCGCCGAAGGGACTCCAGTACACGCTGCCTGGAGTAAAGACTGTGCAGAAATTGGACCTGCCAGAGCAATCCCTCGACGGCAAAGCTCTACAGTCCAACTACAGGCATCTGCGGGGCATACAACTGGAGTCATACAAAAACGCCCGCCCAAGACTTCTCATCGGAATTGGGCATCTTCAAGTAGGGCTGGTGCTAAAATATCGAGAAGGCACAGCAAACGCGCCGGTAGCTGTTAAGTCCCGCCTAGGATGGACCATCTGTGGGAGAACCAACCAGAGTCAAAAGATAGTAGCCGTTCAGGCGGCGAAGGACGAGCAGCAGCGAGCAGTAAATGCTCACGATAGTAGCGTTGAAATGCAGTGCTACGCAGCCGCGTCTCATACCGGCGGTAATGCCGATAATAAACCCCACAGCATCGGTATGTTGGCTGACGGGGCAACGGAAGGTGCGACCAAATTCGCGATCAAAAGCATCTCGAAGACGATGGTCGACGAAGGGCAGGACACGGAAACGATCAGTAAAGAAGTGCCAGATGTTCCGTTCCAGGGCTCCAAGAAGGCGGAAATCTATCACCCGGTACCGGAGAAACCGCGCTCTCGCTGCGACACGCATCCACCGGGCAAAGACCCGCCGCTGACGCAGGACGAAACGTTTCCCGAGCTGAGCGTAGGGTCGGTCGAAGGTTGCGACGATCAGGAGTCGGTCTGCTCGAGCAACAACGACCCCGACGGCGATGCGTTCCCGAAAGTGTTCGAACGGGACCTAGTGACACCGAACAATTTGCAGCGGTTGCACGGCGACTCGACGGAGAGCGGTGACAATTCGGAACCGAGACCATCGTCGGCCGAGCCGTCGGCCAGTCTGTTTCCGGTTGACGCCGACAGGGACCACGCATACAAATCACTCAAGCCGTCGTTGTCGGACCACGCGAAAGCAGACGATAAGACCGACCAAAGCAAGAGCGGTCACGTAGAAGACCCCACAATGGGTTCACCGAAGGCCCGGCGAAGAAGTCCGCCGGATCAGCACTGGGCCATACCCTACAAGGACAGATTAAGAGGTAATTGTGATCACTCGCGATCTCGAAGATCTCTCAACGACGAGGAAGCGGGTGGTGGGACAACGGCAGCCTCCTGCAACTCGACGGTCGGTACCGGCCCGATGGCTGGCCACCCGGTGACCATTCCTCCGATCATCGAAGCCAGCAACGGTCAGCTGGTAAAGCAACCGTGCCACAACTCCGGCATCGATATTCGATATTCGGCGAACGCAGTAGCCGATGCCCGCGGTGGTGCAGCGATGCCACCTCTACCAACCGTGGCCCCGATCGCGACCAAGAAGGCGTACAGTGACGCCGACATTGCGCCGAGTACGGACTGGGTGCCGCCGTCTACGGTTGCTTCGACGCATTCGGACAACGGTTCCCCGCGCAGCAGCAGCTCGCTCGGGTCCGCCTCACACCACAGCGGCACCATCCTGTCGACGTCGGAAGCGAGTGGCCAGAAAAGGACTTCGAATGCGAGCTTCAGCGTAGAGGAACCCGAAAGCACACGGCGCCACCGTCGGCGCTGGCAGTGGATCGACCGGAAAGGGTTCCGAAATCAAGATGAATAAGAAGCGGAGGCGGCAATCGTACCCGCCGGCCCGGGTCAAAGGGCTGACTGGTGCACGTGGTGACATTAGCCACACATTCGACTCGATTGAATCCACATCGAACACGGGTGATTCGAGACACATCATATTTTCAAGACGATCGTCCACTAACACGTTCATATGGTACCATCCTAGCGAGGGTGGTACGGCCAAACAGAAGCGAATCTAAAAGACAGATAGACAGAACCAATGAGTAAGGACGCCGGCAAGGGCATATGGATAGGGCCGCGAAAGCAGAATAGGCCAGGCCCGCGGGGTGACCGCGGGCGAAAAGAGAACCTTACGATTACGAGCAGTTGAAAAGAAGGAAAGTTGATTGAGATTGAGATTAGTTGAACACGAAAAGAACACGAACGACACACGCGCTGGTAGACAGTTTGACAGGCGAAGCGAACCAGGGCAAAGTAAACAACGCATAAAACTGTCAGGCGAGCCGGCTGCTCGCAGGCTAAAGTACGAAGACGTCGGTCTGCGCACTTGGGGGGAGTGTTACCGATGGCAGCGCCATCGGTAGAGCCTGCCAGCAGCCGCGCGCAGATTGCTTGCACGCCAGATAGCTAACAAGAGGTACTGCATGCAAGCGAGAGTGCAGCGCGAGTGTAAAGGAGCGAGAGCAAGTACGAACCGCGAACGACACGATCAATCGATAAGCGAACGAAGGACGATAAGCGAAGAAGGACGATTCTGCGGCAGTGACAATCGATCCGCCGCGTATATCGGACTAATTTTGAGTCGCTTTAACCATCGCTTT
>NW_026684890.1:0-4534 GCF_943735745.2 Anopheles bellator | reverse complement strand
CTCGTTTCGGGGGTATTTTTTTCAATTTGACAGTTTACGGCAAATTTCGGCAAATTTTTATTGCTTTCCAAAAATATGGCTAGTTTTTCGATAGCGGATCAAATTTTGACAAAAATGGCCATAGAAGGAGAAGGAAAGGAAACTGAAAAATCAAGGCATAAACAAACGAACTGTCATTTCACTCACTGGAGCTCACGGAATTTTTCACGCAAAAGCTTCTAGTGTGGACGCTAGCATATCAAAAAAACCTGTAGAGAAAACTCATACTGTGGTCGAGGCGTAAGACTTGTTCCTTCTTGAATGATTTTTCTTTCGCCGAATTTTACCAGTTTTCGACTCACTCACACGTGACCAGGGAAGGTCACATACTTGTAGGATTCATGTAAATAATGCCTCCCTGGAACATAATGCCATTGTAATTTGTTTCCTAATGATGATTTAAAACCCATACAGCAGAAAAGTTCAACTCCTCATAACAATCGTTGAATCATACCAAAGAATCATCTGTCCAAAACAGCTTTTTTCATTAACGCGAGGTTTCAAAGCATGCATAAAGTAAAATAACGTTCTTTTTTATGTATTCGCCATGGTATGGTGCAGAATTTTGTTGAAAAAAAAAGTTCTGATCGACATGCTATAGGCTACGTCGAATGATATGCACGGAAGGGAGTTGTAGACCTTCTTATTTTGTATTTGGCCAATATTTCAGGTGAATTGTAAATGGTTTGTGGAGGAGATATTAAGTATACGTTTATTAGCTCGTTTTGACGTAAATTTCTTGCGTCCACAAACCTTAATATGAAGCATACGATCTTCATTTTCATACAGCTTGATTATTCCTGCCGATTGCTTGTTCGCTTTTGTGGAAAATAGTGCAATATCCCTATCATTTTTACCACTCATACTCAAATGAAAAACTAAATTACGTTATTAATTGGTTAACTTGGGATATGTAGAGTGTTCTACCATATTTTAAGCAGAGTATCAGCATAATGTCTTGTAAATTTTTCACCATGCCTTTCTCAGCTTTCATTCTGCATTCTGAATATGAAAACATGTAACAAATCATATTAATATTATTCATAAATTTAAAAAATGTGCTCTAGATGCTTTATTACCGAGCAAAACAAAGGTAATTTCTCGTGAAAATCTGAAGACTTCCAGCTTCCAGCTTCAACTAAACTTGTTTTCGCGTGCTCAAATTGACCTATGGCCACAAATGGCCGCTCTAGTCTACTAGATTGTATCTAAATCTCATTTTATCGCCTAAATTTTGCTGCTAGAATTCTAACTAACCTAATAACAGCAGTAAGCCCAATAAGTAAAGCACAGCATATACAGTTGATTTTGTGAATTTTTGTGTTTTTGAGATTTTTAAAGCAGACCACGTGGGGTTCTCGACGTAAGTGTGCAGAATTATTTTTCTTCTTTTGAGTTTCTTTACTTTCTATAAAATCCGCGTACCAAGATGAAACATTCAGCACTGAAAGTCGAATGTTTACTAAAGGTATGTGTTGTTTGTAAATAGAGGTACCCCTTCACCGGTGCAGGAAAAAGGTTAAGAACAGATAAGAACAAAAACGATAAGAGTAGATGATAAGCGCTCTCACCGGTAGAGGGCGCTAGACACGTGAGTTAGGATCATTGACCGATCGGGGTCGACCGATCGGCTCGAGAAAATTAGAGGCAGTGCAAAACCAGAGGGAGATGAGAACGAGTGTTTTTGAACCGTATGGACAAAGTCATTATAAGAGAAGGCGAATAAACGGACCGGGAAAGGAAACCGGATTGGACCGATTACTCGCCCACTTGATTTTGGAGTTACAAAAAGTCGCTGATCCCGCTGGTCAAGCAATATTCAAAAACACTCGATTGAGTTTTGAGTTTGCAAACAAGTTTGAGTTTCTTTGATAAGAAACATCTCGAGTTCGGTTCGAGTTTTGAGTTTGCGAACAAGTTTCGAGTTTGTTGGATAAAAGACATTCATTTAGTTTTTTGGTAAAAAACATTCCGTGATATTTGTGGCCCTGAAGGGCGAATAGCAATATGAGTGATCATCGTGAAATGACGAAGAAAAATGGGCCACGGAAGACCCGCTCGAGAGCAAGTACGCCCGCGAACCTGGCGGAGCCCGAGACGGTCGAGACCGCAGCGTCCGCGTGCGTAACGGCGGTATCATCGACGGCGCCAGGATCGAACCCTTTGGCGGCAACGGCATCTCGCCAAAGCACGCCAAAGCCGCTCGCAAAGGCAAAAACAGCCGCCAGAAAGACAGCACCAGCGTCTGGAGCAGCTATGGCCGTGGGTAAGATCGCGCGGAAACCACGCGTCGCGGTCATCGACGAATCGCCCCGGCGAACATGGCGCCAATTCGTCAAGGAACGATGGCGCCTACTCCCGAAGGAAAGATGGCGGACGACGAAGGCACACCACCCGCCACTTGTACAGCAAGCAGGCGCCCGGTACCAATCGTAACATCCTCGCGAAGCTCCGCAGGAGAAAGGAGAAGGCTCCTTCAACTCCAGAGGCTGGCGGAGGAGGAAGCCTTCTTCGCCAAGGAAGCAGAGACGAGGAAAGCCTTCCACGAGTCGAAAATGGAGGCGAAATATCGGATCCTCGAGGAGGCCGAAATTAGTGAATCGGGGAGCCGACAATCCCAGGCGTCCAGGCGGACAAGAGACTGGATTCCCAGTGAGCAAAATTGAGTGCCCGAGCTACCCCGAACAAAAAAGTCACTCATATTTTCTATAGTGAGACGAAATATCTGAGCGCCGATTCGTTTCTCACCAAAGGCCAGAAAGAAAGCGCAACACCGAACAACTTTTTTGTCTCTGTCACGCTCATGTAGCATCCAGTCCGACACTCCAATGTCAAACTGTTAGAAACTCTTAGTTTCATGCAGGAACACAGAACGAACGACGCAAGCAAATCGACTACGCATCATCGGTGTAAAAATAGTGTTTAACTGTGAATTCTAAGCTGTTGCTTATTTCGGTAAGTAAATTTAAGCATCGGGAAGCATTTCTCGATAAGTATTTACTTCTAAATCGTAAAAGTAAACCGCATTTGTTTACATTTTCAGCTAACCATTAGCAGCGTACGGGACAATGTCGATAGGGCGGATGGTACAGCATACATGGAATACAGGATTCAGGGATGGATACACTCTACGTACACGCAGAGATAAGTGAAAAGTGCATGTACATGGTGGAATAGTGAAACAATTGTGAAAATATTGTAATTGGTGGTTATGAATAAATGCAACACTTTGTTTACAACATCACAACGATTTGACAGTTCATGCATTGAGAGTATGTAGGTGAGAGGGTGTATGGAATGAGAGGAAGAGAGAATAAAAAATATAGGGGGAGACGCTCACGGAGCTAGTGAGACGGATTGGGATATAAACGCGATTTTTGGGATATACAAGAAGGAAAGTGAGCCGTTATATCTCAATCCAGCCATAGTGAGAGAGGTTGTCTCACAGGTTGAGATCTGGGGCCAGAAAAATGAAAAATTGAGTGACTTTTTTGTTCGGGACCCGAACAAAAAAATCGCTCAATTTTTCATTTTTCTAGCCGCGGATTTTGACTCGTGAGATGCCCCCTCTCAGTATGCCGGTTTTACCGGAATAACTGAGTTCTGTGAAAATAATAGCGGAAGACTGTATGCGAGGGAGCGCCTTATAGCGGAATCCTGAAGCTTATAGCGGAAGAAATCGTATGGGCGCCGTGAGCGTTTCCCCCTATTTTTTTATTCTCTCTTCCTCTCATTCCATACACCTCTCACCTCCACACTCTCAATGAATTGTCAAATCGGTCTGCTGTTGTAAACAAAGTGTTGCATTTATTCAGTTTTTTACAACAACGGTTTTTGAACAATTGTTTCACTTTTCTATATGGCACTGTTTTTTGGCAAATGTTTAGCACTGCGTTGTCGCTTTCGATATTCCGCTTTACACCCGGAGCGGAAGAAACCACGAGAGGGGGGGGGGTTTCATGCGCTAGCTTGTGGGTTTCATTTACAGGGAGGGTAGGGTTTCAGAGCAGAGGGGCCATGCGAACGCGAAGACGAACAGACGAGCGAAAGGAAGAGGAATACAAAAAAAGAGATAGCGAGATCGAGTAAAAATTATAAGTCCGAGAGAGAACGGGCAGTCGATTTTGCTCCAAGTCAAGTGCAAGTGTTCTTCGTTCCATCGCGTGTGATCCTGATAGAAATAATCCAGGTAAGTTTAGTGGGCAGTATTCACTGACAATCAAATAATGTTGAAATGTTTTCGCTTTGCTCGTTTCAGATGTTCAACAGGGATGCAAAACATTTTTCAACGTGTCTACGGCGTCAACAACAAGTGATATTGTCGACGCACCAAATTGCTACGACCGCTATAGTGAAGTGTGAAGAGTGTACGCGAACCGAAAAAAGAGAGAAAATATACGCTTCGAAACCGAACCAACCGTGTTATTTTGGCTAGGGGGAATTGGGAGAAAGAAAACGAAGAAAGAGAGGGGGCACACAGGAGAGAGGGAGACAA
>NW_026684889.1:0-4536 GCF_943735745.2 Anopheles bellator | reverse complement strand
GCGCGGCTGCTGGCAGGCTCTACCGATGGCGCTGCCATCGGTAACACTCCCCCCAAGTGCGCAGACCGACGTCTTCGTACTTTAGCCTGCGAGCAGCCGGCTCGCCTGACAGTTTTATGCGTTGTTTACTTTGCCCTGGTTCGCTTCGCCTGTCAAACTGTCTACCAGCGCGTGTGTCGTTCGTGTTCTTTTCGTGTTCAACTAATCTCAATCTCAATCAACTTTCCTTCTTTTCAACTGCTCGTAATCGTAAGGTTCTCTTTTCGCCCGCGGTCACCCCGCGGGCCTGGCCTATTCTGCTTTCGCGGCCCTATCAATATGCCCTTGCCGGCGTCCTTACTCATTGGTTCTGTCTATCTGTCTTTTAGATTCGCTTCTGTTTGGCCGTACCACCCTCGCTAGGATGGTACCATATGAACGTGTTAGTGGACGATCGTCTTGAAAATATGATGTGTCTCGAATCACCCGTGTTCGATGTGGATTCAATCGAGTCGAATGTGTGGCTAATGTCACCACGTGCACCAGTCAGCCCTTTGACCCGGGCCGGCGGGTACGATTGCCGCCTCCGCTTCTTATTCATCTTGATTTCGGAACCCTTTCCGGTCGATCCACTGCCAGCGCCGACGGTGGCGCCGTGTGCTTTCGGGTTCCTCTACGCTGAAGCTCGCATTCGAAGTCCTTTTCTGGCCACTCGCTTCCGACGTCGACAGGATGGTGCCGCTGTGGTGTGAGGCGGACCCGAGCGAGCTGCTGCTGCGCGGGGAACCGTTGTCCGAATGCGTCGAAGCAACCGTAGACGGCGGCACCCAGTCCGTACTCGGCGCAATGTCGGCGTCACTGTACGCCTTCTTGGTCGCGATCGGGGCCACGGTTGGTAGAGGTGGCATCGCTGCACCACCGCGGGCATCGGCTACTGCGTTCGCCGAATATCGAATATCGATGCCGGAGTTGTGGCACGGTTGCTTTACCAGCTGACCGTTGCTGGCTTCGATGATCGGAGGAATGGTCACCGGGTGGCCAGCCATCGGGCCGGTACCGACCGTCGAGTTGCAGGAGGCTGCCGTTGTCCCACCACCCGCTTCCTCGTCGTTGAGAGATCTTCGAGATCGCGAGTGATCACAATTACCTCTTAATCTGTCCTTGTAGGGTATGGCCCAGTGCTGATCCGGCGGACTTCTTCGCCGGGCCTTCGGTGAACCCATTGTGGGGTCTTCTACGTGACCGCTCTTGCTTTGGTCGGTCTTATCGTCTGCTTTCGCGTGGTCCGACAACGACGGCTTGAGTGATTTGTATGCGTGGTCCCTGTCGGCGTCAACCGGAAACAGACTGGCCGACGGCTCGGCCGACGATGGTCTCGGTTCCGAATTGTCACCGCTCTCCGTCGAGTCGCCGTGCAACCGCTGCAAATTGTTCGGTGTCACTAGGTCCCGTTCGAACACTTTCGGGAACGCATCGCCGTCGGGGTCGTTGTTGCTCGAGCAGACCGACTCCTGATCGTCGCAACCTTCGACCGACCCTACGCTCAGCTCGGGAAACGTTTCGTCCTGCGTCAGCGGCGGGTCTTTGCCCGGTGGATGCGTGTCGCAGCGAGAGCGCGGTTTCTCCGGTACCGGGTGATAGATTTCCGCCTTCTTGGAGCCCTGGAACGGAACATCTGGCACTTCTTTACTGATCGTTTCCGTGTCCTGCCCTTCGTCGACCATCGTCTTCGAGATGCTTTTGATCGCGAATTTGGTCGCACCTTCCGTTGCCCCGTCAGCCAACATACCGATGCTGTGGGGTTTATTATCGGCATTACCGCCGGTATGAGACGCGGCTGCGTAGCACTGCATTTCAACGCTACTATCGTGAGCATTTACTGCTCGCTGCTGCTCGTCCTTCGCCGCCTGAACGGCTACTATCTTTTGACTCTGGTTGGTTCTCCCACAGATGGTCCATCCTAGGCGGGACTTAACAGCTACCGGCGCGTTTGCTGTGCCTTCTCGATATTTTAGCACCAGCCCTACTTGAAGATGCCCAATTCCGATGAGAAGTCTTGGGCGGGCGTTTTTGTATGACTCCAGTTGTATGCCCCGCAGATGCCTGTAGTTGGACTGTAGAGCTTTGCCGTCGAGGGATTGCTCTGGCAGGTCCAATTTCTGCACAGTCTTTACTCCAGGCAGCGTGTACTGGAGTCCCTTCGGCGCCCCCGAGATCTTCAGAGTCACGTTGCGTGACTTCTTTTCTACACGGGTGACTCCTCCAGTCCATTGCAGGTGCAGAGGCTGGTTGGGGCCCTCTAGGCCAAGCTCGTCCGCAAGACCGTCCTCCACCAGCGAGAAGTGCGACCCTTCATCAACGAAAGCCACTGCCTTGACTGGGCCGCTCTTACCGTGCAATACGACTGGATGGTATCGAAATAGAGGGCTGGCGTCACCAGCTTCGCGTTCCCTGCCGGTCTGAAAGCAGTGCACTGCGGCGGCTTCTCCTGCAATTGTCAATGGCTCACTCACGGTGCTCTTCGTAGCTGCTACCCCGCGGTGCAGTAGTGCGTGGTGTTGGCCCGTACATCCTTCGCTGCCGCATGGCCTGGCGTTGCATGGACCCTTGTGTCTCCGCAGACAGACGAAACATAGGCGACTCTCTCTGGCGACCTGCCAACGTTTCTCTATGTCCGTGTTGATGAAGCGGCTGCATCGATCTATCGTTCGGCATTCTCCCCCGCAGCCAGCACACGTATTTGCTAGCTGGGTGAACGTGCTGCTTGGTGCGGCCGTTCCGGGCCCAGGCACCTGGCGTGCGGCGCGATGCTCCGTCTCTATCTCCGGTGGTTCGTCTTTGTCCTGTGCCCAGGAGAGGGGGCTGAAGGTCTCTGCCGTCGTGTACAGCCATCGGCTGAACGTGGTGAGGTTCGGTGTCTCTCCAGGCGCCTGCATTGCCCACATTTGCTGCACCGAGATGGGTAGTTTCCCCAACAACTGGTGCAGTAGGGTGCTATTAAAGCAGTGCTCCGGTGCCCCGCAGACCTCGATGTTCGCCACACAATTCTGCACCGCTACCGCGAAGTCGATGAGCCCGCCCCAGTGTCCTTCCCGGACCGGCGGTAGACGGCTCATTTTCTCGGTTAACAAGTGCACTATGCGCAGGGGCTGACCGAAGCGCATCTTTAGGGTGGCGATCACCTTCCCTACGTTGTCCGGATGGAGTAGGAGAGACTTGACCGTCTCGTACGCCTTCCCTCGTAGACTCCTCTCCAGTCTCATTACATTCTCATCCTCAGTGAAGCCACACATCCGTGTGCTCCTATTGAAATTTGATAAAAAATTCGGCCATTGCTCCGGGTCGCCATTGAAGGCGGGTAGCTTCTTCGGAACGGCTTGTCTCGCGGCCACCTGCGACCGCGACAGTTGAAATTCCCCCGCCGAATCGCCCCAGCTGTCACCGAATTCCGGTTCGGTGGCCATGCGGATCGCGGTAGAGCTGGCCGGCAGATGACGGGCCGCCTCGGTCGGGCTCTTTCGTGGACTTGTGCGAAAACGTGCTTGGTGCGGTGACACGTTCGTTCTCCATTCCTCCGCTCGATCGCTCATATTGGAACTCACCGACCCGACCGCAGAGAAGTCGCGCCGTAGAAGCGTCCATTTGTGCGCCTCGAGTTCCTTTAGCCGTTCCTGGGTCTCTCTCCGGAACTCTTCTCGTTCTCTCGCCAGCTGCGCGAACTCCTCGTTCCGCTGCGCGAGCTCTTTTTTCCGCTGCTGGGACTCTCTTTCTAGGCGTTCCAGCGCCAACAGCTTCCTTTCGTTTGCTTCGCGCTGCAGAGTGCTCGTTGAGCCTCTCACGCTCAGCACGATCCTTTGCGTTGGTTCCTCCGGCGCGCTCGGCGACGGTCGCTCTCGTGATGGTGCCGGGTTCGACGCCCCGGGTTGACCCCGTTCTAGGAGGGCACCGTCTTGTGGTGGCGTCTTCGCCTTGGTTCCTTTCCGGCGGGCTCCCCTTTGGCCTTTTGGCGCTTTCGCTGAGGGTGCTGGAGCATCTCCCGAAGGCGGCGTCCTCGCATTCGCCTTCGCACTCGTACCAGCTTTCACCGCGCCGCTTCCCGCCAAATCGTCGCTTGCCGCCATCGTGGATCCTTGCACCGATGTTACACGTTCGACTCGTACCGAACTCTCGCGCCCGAAACCTCACTCTCGTGCACTAAACGTTTCACTCGCGCGTGAAGCCTTAGCTTCCGAAATATCCTTTTGAAGTTTCGAAATAATTTTGAGTGTTAGTAATATCGATTACGCCGCCGCGGTTTCTCTTCTTTTCTGTAGTCCTTTATTCCAATGGTTCAAAGCGATGGTTAAAAGCGATGGTTAAAAGCGATGGTTAAAAGCGACTCAAAATTAGTCCGATATACGCGGCGGATCGATTGTCACTCCCGCAGAATCGTCCTTCTTCGCTTATCGTCCTTCGTTCGCTTATCGATTGATCGTGTCGTTCGCGGTTCGTACTTGCTCTGGCTCCTTTACACTCGCGCTGCACTCTCGCTTGCATGCAGTACCTCTTGTTAGCTAT
>NW_026684888.1:0-4536 GCF_943735745.2 Anopheles bellator | reverse complement strand
GCGCGGCTGCTGGCAGGCTCTACCGATGGCGCTGCCATCGGTAACACTCCCCCCAAGTGCGCAGACCGACGTCTTCGTACTTTAGCCTGCGAGCAGCCGGCTCGCCTGACAGTTTTATGCGTTGTTTACTTTGCCCTGGTTCGCTTCGCCTGTCAAACTGTCTACCAGCGCGTGTGTCGTTCGTGTTCTTTTCGTGTTCAACTAATCTCAATCTCAATCAACTTTCCTTCTTTTCAACTGCTCGTAATCGTAAGGTTCTCTTTTCGCCCGCGGTCACCCCGCGGGCCTGGCCTATTCTGCTTTCGCGGCCCTATCAATATGCCCTTGCCGGCGTCCTTACTCATTGGTTCTGTCTATCTGTCTTTTAGATTCGCTTCTGTTTGGCCGTACCACCCTCGCTAGGATGGTACCATATGAACGTGTTAGTGGACGATCGTCTTGAAAATATGATGTGTCTCGAATCACCCGTGTTCGATGTGGATTCAATCGAGTCGAATGTGTGGCTAATGTCACCACGTGCACCAGTCAGCCCTTTGACCCGGGCCGGCGGGTACGATTGCCGCCTCCGCTTCTTATTCATCTTGATTTCGGAACCCTTTCCGGTCGATCCACTGCCAGCGCCGACGGTGGCGCCGTGTGCTTTCGGGTTCCTCTACGCTGAAGCTCGCATTCGAAGTCCTTTTCTGGCCACTCGCTTCCGACGTCGACAGGATGGTGCCGCTGTGGTGTGAGGCGGACCCGAGCGAGCTGCTGCTGCGCGGGGAACCGTTGTCCGAATGCGTCGAAGCAACCGTAGACGGCGGCACCCAGTCCGTACTCGGCGCAATGTCGGCGTCACTGTACGCCTTCTTGGTCGCGATCGGGGCCACGGTTGGTAGAGGTGGCATCGCTGCACCACCGCGGGCATCGGCTACTGCGTTCGCCGAATATCGAATATCGATGCCGGAGTTGTGGCACGGTTGCTTTACCAGCTGACCGTTGCTGGCTTCGATGATCGGAGGAATGGTCACCGGGTGGCCAGCCATCGGGCCGGTACCGACCGTCGAGTTGCAGGAGGCTGCCGTTGTCCCACCACCCGCTTCCTCGTCGTTGAGAGATCTTCGAGATCGCGAGTGATCACAATTACCTCTTAATCTGTCCTTGTAGGGTATGGCCCAGTGCTGATCCGGCGGACTTCTTCGCCGGGCCTTCGGTGAACCCATTGTGGGGTCTTCTACGTGACCGCTCTTGCTTTGGTCGGTCTTATCGTCTGCTTTCGCGTGGTCCGACAACGACGGCTTGAGTGATTTGTATGCGTGGTCCCTGTCGGCGTCAACCGGAAACAGACTGGCCGACGGCTCGGCCGACGATGGTCTCGGTTCCGAATTGTCACCGCTCTCCGTCGAGTCGCCGTGCAACCGCTGCAAATTGTTCGGTGTCACTAGGTCCCGTTCGAACACTTTCGGGAACGCATCGCCGTCGGGGTCGTTGTTGCTCGAGCAGACCGACTCCTGATCGTCGCAACCTTCGACCGACCCTACGCTCAGCTCGGGAAACGTTTCGTCCTGCGTCAGCGGCGGGTCTTTGCCCGGTGGATGCGTGTCGCAGCGAGAGCGCGGTTTCTCCGGTACCGGGTGATAGATTTCCGCCTTCTTGGAGCCCTGGAACGGAACATCTGGCACTTCTTTACTGATCGTTTCCGTGTCCTGCCCTTCGTCGACCATCGTCTTCGAGATGCTTTTGATCGCGAATTTGGTCGCACCTTCCGTTGCCCCGTCAGCCAACATACCGATGCTGTGGGGTTTATTATCGGCATTACCGCCGGTATGAGACGCGGCTGCGTAGCACTGCATTTCAACGCTACTATCGTGAGCATTTACTGCTCGCTGCTGCTCGTCCTTCGCCGCCTGAACGGCTACTATCTTTTGACTCTGGTTGGTTCTCCCACAGATGGTCCATCCTAGGCGGGACTTAACAGCTACCGGCGCGTTTGCTGTGCCTTCTCGATATTTTAGCACCAGCCCTACTTGAAGATGCCCAATTCCGATGAGAAGTCTTGGGCGGGCGTTTTTGTATGACTCCAGTTGTATGCCCCGCAGATGCCTGTAGTTGGACTGTAGAGCTTTGCCGTCGAGGGATTGCTCTGGCAGGTCCAATTTCTGCACAGTCTTTACTCCAGGCAGCGTGTACTGGAGTCCCTTCGGCGCCCCCGAGATCTTCAGAGTCACGTTGCGTGACTTCTTTTCTACACGGGTGACTCCTCCAGTCCATTGCAGGTGCAGAGGCTGGTTGGGGCCCTCTAGGCCAAGCTCGTCCGCAAGACCGTCCTCCACCAGCGAGAAGTGCGACCCTTCATCAACGAAAGCCACTGCCTTGACTGGGCCGCTCTTACCGTGCAATACGACTGGATGGTATCGAAATAGAGGGCTGGCGTCACCAGCTTCGCGTTCCCTGCCGGTCTGAAAGCAGTGCACTGCGGCGGCTTCTCCTGCAATTGTCAATGGCTCACTCACGGTGCTCTTCGTAGCTGCTACCCCGCGGTGCAGTAGTGCGTGGTGTTGGCCCGTACATCCTTCGCTGCCGCATGGCCTGGCGTTGCATGGACCCTTGTGTCTCCGCAGACAGACGAAACATAGGCGACTCTCTCTGGCGACCTGCCAACGTTTCTCTATGTCCGTGTTGATGAAGCGGCTGCATCGATCTATCGTTCGGCATTCTCCCCCGCAGCCAGCACACGTATTTGCTAGCTGGGTGAACGTGCTGCTTGGTGCGGCCGTTCCGGGCCCAGGCACCTGGCGTGCGGCGCGATGCTCCGTCTCTATCTCCGGTGGTTCGTCTTTGTCCTGTGCCCAGGAGAGGGGGCTGAAGGTCTCTGCCGTCGTGTACAGCCATCGGCTGAACGTGGTGAGGTTCGGTGTCTCTCCAGGCGCCTGCATTGCCCACATTTGCTGCACCGAGATGGGTAGTTTCCCCAACAACTGGTGCAGTAGGGTGCTATTAAAGCAGTGCTCCGGTGCCCCGCAGACCTCGATGTTCGCCACACAATTCTGCACCGCTACCGCGAAGTCGATGAGCCCGCCCCAGTGTCCTTCCCGGACCGGCGGTAGACGGCTCATTTTCTCGGTTAACAAGTGCACTATGCGCAGGGGCTGACCGAAGCGCATCTTTAGGGTGGCGATCACCTTCCCTACGTTGTCCGGATGGAGTAGGAGAGACTTGACCGTCTCGTACGCCTTCCCTCGTAGACTCCTCTCCAGTCTCATTACATTCTCATCCTCAGTGAAGCCACACATCCGTGTGCTCCTATTGAAATTTGATAAAAAATTCGGCCATTGCTCCGGGTCGCCATTGAAGGCGGGTAGCTTCTTCGGAACGGCTTGTCTCGCGGCCACCTGCGACCGCGACAGTTGAAATTCCCCCGCCGAATCGCCCCAGCTGTCACCGAATTCCGGTTCGGTGGCCATGCGGATCGCGGTAGAGCTGGCCGGCAGATGACGGGCCGCCTCGGTCGGGCTCTTTCGTGGACTTGTGCGAAAACGTGCTTGGTGCGGTGACACGTTCGTTCTCCATTCCTCCGCTCGATCGCTCATATTGGAACTCACCGACCCGACCGCAGAGAAGTCGCGCCGTAGAAGCGTCCATTTGTGCGCCTCGAGTTCCTTTAGCCGTTCCTGGGTCTCTCTCCGGAACTCTTCTCGTTCTCTCGCCAGCTGCGCGAACTCCTCGTTCCGCTGCGCGAGCTCTTTTTTCCGCTGCTGGGACTCTCTTTCTAGGCGTTCCAGCGCCAACAGCTTCCTTTCGTTTGCTTCGCGCTGCAGAGTGCTCGTTGAGCCTCTCACGCTCAGCACGATCCTTTGCGTTGGTTCCTCCGGCGCGCTCGGCGACGGTCGCTCTCGTGATGGTGCCGGGTTCGACGCCCCGGGTTGACCCCGTTCTAGGAGGGCACCGTCTTGTGGTGGCGTCTTCGCCTTGGTTCCTTTCCGGCGGGCTCCCCTTTGGCCTTTTGGCGCTTTCGCTGAGGGTGCTGGAGCATCTCCCGAAGGCGGCGTCCTCGCATTCGCCTTCGCACTCGTACCAGCTTTCACCGCGCCGCTTCCCGCCAAATCGTCGCTTGCCGCCATCGTGGATCCTTGCACCGATGTTACACGTTCGACTCGTACCGAACTCTCGCGCCCGAAACCTCACTCTCGTGCACTAAACGTTTCACTCGCGCGTGAAGCCTTAGCTTCCGAAATATCCTTTTGAAGTTTCGAAATAATTTTGAGTGTTAGTAATATCGATTACGCCGCCGCGGTTTCTCTTCTTTTCTGTAGTCCTTTATTCCAATGGTTCAAAGCGATGGTTAAAAGCGATGGTTAAAAGCGATGGTTAAAAGCGACTCAAAATTAGTCCGATATACGCGGCGGATCGATTGTCACTCCCGCAGAATCGTCCTTCTTCGCTTATCGTCCTTCGTTCGCTTATCGATTGATCGTGTCGTTCGCGGTTCGTACTTGCTCTGGCTCCTTTACACTCGCGCTGCACTCTCGCTTGCATGCAGTACCTCTTGTTAGCTAT
>NW_026684887.1:0-4537 GCF_943735745.2 Anopheles bellator | reverse complement strand
GCGAGCGTTTTAGTTTTGTTCGTCCTCGTTGACTGTCGTTGACACGTCAACATGTGTAACATGTCGTCCTAGGTTAACCAATGAGCTCAGTTAGGCTTTACTGCCCGTTGAGCGTCAATATATTGGTCAATTGGTCAATTTGCATCCTAAGTGTTCGGTCGTACCTCTCGTTTGCTCCGTGTTTCCTACGTATTATTCCGGTGATGCACAGCTGTACTGCGCTTTATTTACCGCTGTTTCGATAACTTTGCTGGCGCGTATTGAGTATGCGTTATCGTTGTCATTATTGGGCGTCATTGCCCTGTTTTGTTTCGCCGGTTTGGTTTGTGACGGCGGTGACGCTTTTTCTGGTTTTCACCTCACTTTGCGCGCGCCATCGTTCACCTACACTTTACTGGTCGCTTCGGGTCTCTGCTCCACATTACGTACACTTGCGCGACGTGCAAACTGTTCATCTCGCCATCGCGACGCGTATTGCACCACCATCACATCACTGGTCATCACACCCACACACAACGGTCATCAACTCACTCACTCAACTTCGATCATGTCCTGCACTGCCTGCAAGCTTCCCACTTGCGCCGGCGATCGCACTTTTCGGTGCGCCGACTTCTGCGATGATGTCTTTCACGCCAAATGCATTGGCATATCAGCTTCATCCCGCAAGGAGATGACTAAGAACCCTCAGCTGATCTGGGTATGTCCCACTTGTGCGAAGTTTATGTGTGAGGAGGGACTCAGCCGACTGAAGACTGGAGTGACGCGAGATCTCGCCTCACTTCTAGCTGAGCTGAGAAGTAGCATTATTGATGAGATCGACGTACGGATTTCTCGTCTAGCCTCTTCTCTGTTCCCCTCACCGATTTCTTCCGCTCCGTCCCGTCCGGTGTCTGTTGTGAACGGGTCATACGCCAAGACGATGGGAACATTTCCACCGGCAACTCATCTTGCTATTGATTCGGATACTAATCCTGCGCCCGGAAGTTCGTCAGCTCATTCTGCGCCCGATCGCGCTCCTTTTGCCTCAGATGGGCCGTTGAGGCCGCTTATTGGTGGTACATCTACACTCACACAGATCAACACGGTTCCAGCTCCCGTCCCAAAAATGTGGTTGTACATTTCGCGTCTGGCGCCCAGCGTGACCGACGAACAGGTGGCCTCGATGGTGTCGAACTGCCTGGGTTCGGGAGAGTACACCATCCGAAGACTGTTGAGGAAAGATGCGGACACTGCCAATCTGTCCTTCCTATCTTTTAAAGTGGGGTTACCCGAGACCCTGCGCCACAAGGCCCTTCAACCGACCACATGGCCGAGCGGCGTACTGTTCCGAGAGTTCATCGATTATCGACCTAAGGCTACCCACCCGCCGGTAGTATTGGCTGCTCCAGAAAATCCAATGCCATACCCTGCTGCCATGACTCCTCCGATCGTTGTGAACGACTCTTGTGCGCTCCTTCAGACGCCACCATCTAACACGAACACGGGCGCACCAGGCAGCGTCTCACCGTTGTCCCCGAGACAGCCGAACAAACGCCAAAGGTCCGGAGGACTCAATGATGGCCCTACCGAATAGCGCAACGTCGACGCTGCAACTCCCATCTCGATCTACTATCAGAACACACGAGGTCTTCGTACAAAGATCGATGAGCTCCGATTGGCACTCACTGAGAGTGACGCTGACGTTATCGTCCTTACCGAGACGTGGCTTGATGATGATATCCCGAGTGGGTTATTTTGTAAAGGGACTTACACTTACGTGCTCTAGTGCTCTCAGTCGCGGAGGAGGTGTGTTAGTGGCCATCAAGTCTAAATTCAAATCTACCGAGATCAGGATCAACACCACTGTAGCTGGCATCAGTTGCCCGATCGACCATGTTCGGTCGACAGCGGTCTATAGATTAAGCAACATAGCCCTTCACCTAACCCTTTTATAGACTTGTGACGTATCGAGTGTGTGCACCTCGTAGAGTACGCCATGACCTCATTAAGGTATAAATATAAACCGAAAAATGAATAAAGGACGGTCACAGAATAGACACCAAACATTAAACCTGTGTGTCATTAGTTCATGGCCGGCGACATAGCCGGGACAGGTAAAATCATAAACAAGAAAGAACCTATACATCACACCACGCGCCTCGAACAGGTCTGGGTGCGTGTTGATTTGCCTATAACAACATGGATCGGCGCACTATATCTACCCCCTCGACTTAGCTCGGATCCCACCAAGTTATCGGTTCTGTTTGATACTCTTGGTGATGTATATCACCGCTCCCACAATCATCACAATTTCTTTTTGTGGGCGACTTTAATCAACCTGGCCTCTCTTGGACTAGCAACGGAGCTGACCAGCCAAAATTCCGGCACTATCTACCAATCGCTGCATCGAATGGTGCCAACCTATTTGCAGATGGTTTCAATGTCAGTAACCTGTACCAAATCAATAACAACGCTAATGCCAATAACAAAATTTTGGATCTTTTTCTTGTCAATGACTTTCTGGGGCCTAATATGGTTGTTTCTGCTGCCCAGGAACCGCTGGTTCCGGTTGACCAGCATCATCCATCTCTACTTTGCCTGCTGAAGTTCGTCACCGGAAGAACTAACACGGATGCTGGAGCTCCCAAAGGGGGTGTAAACAACTCATGCTGTAGTAAGCGGCCGCGCTTGGATTATACACGTGCGGATATGGCCAAAATTCAACAAGGTATATTGAATTTTGACCTTGAATCCATTCGGGGTCAGGACGTGGATACGGCGGTTGCCATCTTCTCGGAGCTACTGTCTGCCCTCATCAGGAACAATACCCCACCTGTCTGATTCACGTTTGAAAACCCTAAAACGATGGAAAAAAGAGCACTTCGCCGCTACAATGACAGCAAAACCGATGATGCAAGGACTGAATTCATCTTGGCCAGCTCCTGTTACCGACAATACAAACGCTACAAGCCCAGAGCACACATCTCCTTTGTCCAACAGGGGATGATGTCAAATCCTCGTAGCTTCTGGAACCTTGTAAACGATCGACGCGACGCCTCTACTGCGCTTCCCAATAATATCCACTACATGAATACTGTCGCTGATAGCGTGGCTGAGTCCTGTGCGTTGTTTACGAATAGGTTTGCTTCTTCTTTTGTCCCGTCACGTGATGATGCTATGTTTGTTGCCGACGCCATCCGGGACACTTCCACAGACATCCTGGACTTTGATGGCATTGAGGTGCAGTCACAAATGGTACTTGATGCCATCAGTAGATTGAAGCATTCGTTCAGCAAGGGCCCTGACCTGCCTTCATACTAAAAAGTTGTAGCAGTGCTCTTTCACCATTATTATCGCGCCTGTTCAATTTATCTCTGCAATCTGGCAGATACCCGTCAGATTGGAAGATTTCTGAGATGACTCCCATTCCTAAAAAAGGTGATTTGCATGATACGGCGAATTACCGTGGGATCTCCTCGTTCGGTGCATCCGCCAAAGTTTTCGAGCTCATCGTCCATGAAGCATTATTACGGCGCACTAAGCACATCATCTCACCGCTCCAACATGGTTTCGTACCAAGCCGCTCTACCCCCACGATTCTCATGGAGTTCTGCAGCTACATCCGGCATAATCTGGACAACGGCTGCCAGGTTGACGCTATCTACATTGACTTCGAGGCCGCCTTCGACACCGTCCCCCATGACATATTATTAGCAAAATTGTCAAAAATGGGTTGCATACCTCTTATGGTTTGCTGGTTTCGCTCGTATCTAGTAAATAGGTAAATCTAGTAAATAAGTAAATCGTGTAACTTTTAAGGATGTGTTGTCTATCCCCATTGTTGGAACTTCAGGAGTACCGCAAGGCAGCATCTTAGGTCCTTTGTTGTTTAATTTATACCTTAATGACTTGATGTCAGTGGTTTCTTCGTGTCATCTGTTATGTTATGCTGACGATGTTAGGTTGTACAGTAGCATTAGGCACGCAAATGACTGTGACAAATTACAAATGGAACTTGATAATCTTTGGGCATGGTGTTATCGAAACGGACTATCGCTCTGCATACCGAAATGCCAAACAATTAGTTTTAGCCGATCGCGGACCTCCATTATGCGAACATATACGCTAGGTGATAATGCTATTGCGAGGTTGAATCAAGTTAGGAATTTTGGTATTATTCTTGGCGATAAACTTACATTTAATGACCACTTAGATTCCCTCATTTCTAGATCTAACCGATTATTAGGTCAGGTAGTCCGTATAATCCGCGATTTCCGCGATCCGGTCTGTCTCAAATCTGTGTACTGTCCGGTATTGTCCGTTCGGTCCTTGAGTATTCCTGTGTTGTTTGGAGTCCTTATCTTGATACATACATGTCCCACCTGGAACATATACAGCGCAGCTTCACCCGCTACGCCATTCTTCGATTAGCTTGGTAAACCAGAGACTCTATTCCGAACTATAACACGCGCCGTCTGCTGTTGGGCCTTGAACCACTATGCTGCAGGCGGGCCACTGCACAGTGCTGTTTCGTTGCTGGACTGATGAACAACACGAT
>NW_026684886.1:3978-5062 GCF_943735745.2 Anopheles bellator | reverse complement strand
AGTAGCTATTGTCACAGCCCAAAATCATTACGGTGGTCACAGTGAGGTTCAGCATGATACAGCTCACTACCACCACGACGAAGAACATCACGGTCCAGCTCATTACGAATATCACTATGACGTGCACGACGAGCATACCGGAGATGTGCATGGGCACCGTGAAGCCCGCAAAGACGACCATACGCAGGGAGAATACTACTTGATCGATGCCGATGGTCACAAGCGGACGGTGAAGTACCATGTCGAAGGCAAGAGCGGATTTATAGCAGAAGTTCACCGAGAGCCTGTGAAAGGATTTCACGACGTTCCAGAGCGCCATAACTATCACCATAAATTTGAATAACCATACCATTATAAAGTGTAAAATGTGAAATGTCCTAAATAAATGTATTCTACAAGTATTAGTTGAAGGTGGGAATTACGTATTGGTCACATACTGCCTGAGAATAAACATACCACATTCAGATTCGGCGAATCCGATCGCATAGCTTTGATATGCTTGAAACCAGATGTAACACATACTATGATGCAATTACTACTCCAAAGTGAAGCATAAAGAAAGCTGACCAACACGCGGAAGAAACTCAGAGCTACATTTCCATAATTCGAGTTCTCAGCTGTTCCACATCCATCAGGCAATCCTTTCACTACAATTACTGCAAGGTTGATAAACCGGTTGAAATTTTGGCCAAATCTTGGATATTGGACAATTTTTTCTGCCCGTTTTGGAACTTGCAAAAACGTATCATTCGTCAAGCCTTCCACTCGACTATATAAAGAAAGACCGAACTGTTTTCCGATATCATACAAAGTTTGCTTCTCGTGGGATCAACACATCTCTTTCAATCAGTCACAATGTACTCCAAGGTATTTAAGGATAAAGGGTTAAGCAATGAGTGAATCAACTAATTCACATTCTTTCGCTGGTTTAGATCATTGTTGTGATCGCTGTCATCGCTGCAGTCAGCGCACAGAGCCATTATGGCCATCCGCAACAAAGCCACCAGACACATTACCAGCCCCAACACCATCACCACGAGGAAGAGCATCACGGCCCGGTGCACTACGAATATCACTACGATGT
>NW_026684886.1:0-3478 GCF_943735745.2 Anopheles bellator | reverse complement strand
CAGGGCACATTAACATTTCATTGGAACAACGGAGGAGTGTGATAAAAAAAAGAAATTCGTACCAATTGGTTTCAATGTCAAGGATCTCATAATATTTTTTCGCTGTGCTGATCACTGATGCCTTTTTAATACATAACAATATCTACTTTCCTCTTATTTATTTGTTTTATTTTGTGTTCATTTTTCGTTTTTGTCAGAGCGAGACATGGTGCGTTATTTATTCCCATGTTAATGAGGAAACGTAGAGCATTTATTTTGTTTTTATCAAATAACTTTTCCGTTAACGTCAGTATTTTTCCTATTCTATGTAGATTTCAATTCCATCGGTAGACAGTATTGACGTGTTAGTTGAACTTAAGTTTTAAGAGTTAAGTGTTTTCTCTCTCAATAAACATTATGGGCTTCGAGCTGGGAAAGGAAGCAATAGTCAAAGTACTTTATCAAAATGGGTGAGCCTTTCTCCTTTCTTTGCGATTCAAACATGGACGCTTAAGAAAATTTTTTTTGGTTCCGATGGAGAGTGATACACGGCATCAAACATTCTGGCGCCTGATGCCTATACCTGATATTTGATCAGTTTATCATGCAAATATTCCGATAAATATTTTTGTAAGTGATATTTAGCTGTGACCGCAAAATATTGCATCGTCCATTAATCAACTTAGGAAGTTTCTGGAAAAAACAAACTTTATTTATAGAAACAAAAAAGTTTCGTCGTCAATATAGATAATATTCACAAAACATGTTGCTCAATTAGATTAGAAACTAAATAGATTGTAAATCCAATTAAACTGAAGGTATTAAACAAAATGACAGTAAATGAGTTCAAAGGGTTAAAAAAAATCATTTTGATTGACTTAGGCTGAACGTTATGCACAAAAAAGAATAGTACGTGATTGTTAGATAATGATCACACAAATTGCATAACTATAACGATGGTATAATTAGCCAATGTTTGCTCTTTAGGTTTCTTTCCAAGTGCTTAGAAAACCAATGAACTATAAACTCACAATGAACTATGAACTAACTGTAGTGTCCGCCATTGTATGTCAAGAACGCATATCGAAAACATGTGTTTGCAAACGTTTGCTATCCCGTATTTATGGGTCTAAAAGAATTGTAGATACAAAACAAAACAAAAAAGGATGAATGTACACATGTAAAGTCAGTTAGTATTTCGGAGTTCCAGATCTTTTCCTCTAAGTCTTCTTCTTCTTCTTCTTTGGCACTACAACCGCTGTGCGGTCTTGGCCTGCACCAGAGACAATTGTTAATGTCAATTATCCCTGGTGCTATCTGTAACAGTTCGTTTTTACGGGCGGGGTTGTTGGTCCCGCGCCAACCCCCTCTCTGTCAGCGCCGGTATCGGGAATCGAAACCATGGCCGGTTGAGTGACAACCGATCCCGGGATTCGAACCTTGGTCAGCTGCGCTGACAGCGAAGAGCGTTACCGACTACTCTATCAGCGGGGGTGTTCCTCTCATTCCTCTAAGTAACTGTGAGAAAATTAAAATAAAATTAAAAGCAAATTTGTAATACATTGTATATGTTTGACGGTGTATTCAATTGATGCTATTCACGGTAAATTGGCTACATTAACAATACTTTAGTGATGATAGTTGTGGTGAGCTGGTGCTTCGTGATGATGCTGAGGCTGATGATGATACTGGGGCTGCTGATGATGGTGTTGTTGAGGAGCCTGGTATCCCTTAATCGGTTCGCGATGGACCTCCGCGATGAAACCGCTCTTGCCATCAACGTGGTACTTCACAGTCCGCTTGTGGCCATCGGCATCGATCAGGTAGTATTCTCCCTGCGTATGGTCGTCCTTACGGGCCTCGTGTTGTCCGTGAACATCTCCGGTGTGATCGTCGTGCACATCGTAGTGATATTCGTAGTGCACCGGGCCGTGATGCTCTTCCTCGTGGTGATGGTGTTGGGGCTGGTAATGTGTTTGGTGACTTTGTTGCTGATGACCGTAATGGCTCTGTGCGCTGACTGCAGCGATGACAGCGATCACAACAATGATCTAAACCAGCGAAAGAATGTGATTTAGTTGATTTACTCATTGTTTAAACCTTTATCTTTAAATACCTTGGAGTACATTATGACTGATGGAAAGAGATGTGTTGTTCCCACGAAAGGCAAACTTTGTATGATATCGAAAAGCAGTGCGGCCTTTCTTTATATAGTCGAGTGAAATGGGAGACGCATTGTTGAAACGACTCCACAAAAATGTCGCATGGTGTGTTGGTGTGCTACTGTTGGCAAATATATCAACCGGTTCAGCCACCGGTACGGCCCTAATTGTTGTGAAAGGACTACCATGATCCTTCCATTTTTAATAATTTGGAAACTCAGATTCTGTGTATGTGTTAGTTCCTAATAGTTCCGCATGGTTCATAAGCAAATCACAATACGCTGTACAAGAAGAAGAAGTAACACACATCTTAAACACTCATCTTATAAGAGATGAAGGAAGCTTCAAGCTCAAAATCTCTATAATCAAGATTATAACAGCAAATCACAATCAAGAAAAAATCGTACTTTATCAAAGAAAACACTTCTTACTATGCTGTATATTAAACTTGTGCACCTGGTGTATTTTTTTTAATTTTCCGTAAGTTCTAACGTTTTAATGATCAGAGTTAAATAATCTCTCCAACCCGTTTGTAACACACATTGTTCACTTGGTAGTTGCATATGTTAGAAGCTTTATGCTATCGAAATCTTTCTTTTCCTTTATCTTTCACTATTCCATTTTGCTACTTTTGAAAATTTTTTGACTACTCGCCAAAAAGTGGACCTATATAGAAGCCAGTTAGCCTTGAACACCAGAGTGGCTAAAAAAGCGCCAATCGCATTCGGTGAATGTTACCTGTCTAGGTCGTTCACCAAGGAAAGATCCTTTCCAAATGGCGCGAACTGCTCCTCGGTACGGGTACAACTGTCCTTGTTGGATAGGTAGACCCTAACAATTATGTAATACGACCGAATTATCCAGTTCTTAAACGAATGGTGCAACTTTGCCATGTCGACTGAAAAATGATGAATTCTGTGAAATGAAAGTATATGGTAACGAATTTCTCCTCCAAGAAGATATAAAAGCGAATTGGTGTTGAGCGAATCGGCATATTCAATTCTCCACGTTGAATGACAGCACTTCTTCCAGCTTTGTATTACGTGAAGTGTTTCTTCAAAATGTATTTCAAAGTATGTATCTCATTTTTGTTCAAATAAGCTTCAGTGCATTTTAACATGCTATAAAATCGTTTTACAGACAGTCACCGCGATTGCTATCATTGGGCTGGTTGGAGGCGTCATTGCACAGCACCATCACCACGAGGAAGAGCATCACGGCCCAGTGCACTACGAATATCACTACGATGTGCACGACGATCACACCGGAGATGTTCACGGACAGCACGAGGCCCGTAAGGACGACCATACGGAGGGCGAATACTACCTGATCGATGC
>NW_026684885.1:0-4573 GCF_943735745.2 Anopheles bellator | reverse complement strand
CACACAGTAGCACGTCCGGCGTCCCGAGCCACCAAGGGTTCATATCTTCTCGGGGGGTAATGGAGTGTCGTCCTCGACACTCTTAGTTTTCAATTCGTATTTTTTCTTAAACGTTATAATAAATTCGTGACTTAACTAAGTTTTACACTTTCTCTTAATTTTAGCCTTATGATATTTTTTTTCTTTGTCCGCAATGAAATTAATTCCTTTGTCTTCTTTCACCACGATTTCCTTGTAACGCTCTTGATGCTTGAGATTATTTCTTTTTCTTAGATACACTATTTCCCCTGGAATCAGCTCCTTGGGATGTTCTCTTATTTCGTTAGATTTGTTAATTCTATTTTCCTTTTTTTCCCTCATTTGCCTCGAGAAATCTACGTACATTTTTTCTTTGATCTCGATTCGTTCATCGATATCACTTGGTAGAGGATGTTCGTGTCTGAAGCCGTGGAATAGTTCGTTTGGTGAAATGTTGGTTTCTGAGTGGACTGAATCGTTGTAAATGGAAACGGCTATATTTATTTTTGTGGATTCGGAAAGGTCTTTTGTAGAATCTTTTATGGATAATATGTTATGCAGTTCTCTAAGTGTTCTATGGAATATTTCTATGGTACCGTTAGATGATGATTGTGCTATTGAAGTGTAGTGGTATTTAATGAGGTTTTCGTCTAGAAACGATTGTACGGCAATAGATTTGAATGAGCATTCTTGGTCCATGCCTATCATATTTACATTTCTTACAAAGCTTGCACCTATTGATGTATTTGGATACTTTGGATTTTAGCTGTGGGAAGAAATATGTTTTCTGAAGGTGTTTGGTTGATTCGTTTATCCCTCTGTGTGTTGCCTCGTGATATGTTTGTATGATTTGATCTTGTTCTAATTCGTCCGTGATGTTCTGGAGCATCTTTTGCGTCCATAGCACTTTGAACGATTTTGCTCTAGCAAAATGTTTTTTATATGCTTCCTGTGCTATCGCTAGTATTCTAGTATTACAGTGAAGTCCATTAATGGTTTTTATGGAAGCAAATTCTTTTAAATATTTAGTGATACTGTCTACCGTGAATAATGGACTTTTAATTATAAAACGAGCATATTTTGGAAAAATGTGCAAGGATTCCTGGCCTGCATGCTTGGATTCTTCTAATAATATTTGGTTTCTGAATTCATTGATCGGCCTTTCTGTACAACGAATATAATCGTTATCATCGGTATCTGCTGAATGTTGCGTCATTGTAGAATGGTGAGCATGTAACTCGGGCTGTATTCTAGATAATGAATCTGCATTATTATTTAATGAACCTTTTTTGTATTTTATGTCGAATTCGAACTCTTCGAGCTCTAGCTTCCAACGTAATAATTTATTGTTAAGTTCGTTTTTCTGCCGAAGCCATACTAAAGGTTTGTGGTCCGTCCGGATTTCGAATTTTTTTCCGTAGAGGTAGGGTCGGAAGTGTCTTATTGAGTATATTATGCCAAGAAGTTCTTTTTCTGTCGCAGAGTACCTAGCTTCTGTATCATTCAGGGTTCTTGATGCGTAGGCAATTGGGTGTTCTTTCCCATCCTCGAAACGCTGCGATAAGACGGCACCCAGTGCAAAGTCGCTTGCATCCGTTTCTACTATGAACTTCTTGTCGAAATCGGGATAGCGTAGTATTGGGTCAGTAATTAATAGATGCTTGCATTCCTCAAAGCAATTCCGAAATTCTTCGTTATGGATAATTTCGTGTCCTTTTTTCAGGCAATTAGTTAGTGGGCGGGTGAGTTTGGCGAAATCTTTTATAAATTTGCGATAGTAACCCAAAATTCCTAGAAATGATTTAATTTGTGTGGTAGTGCTAGGTAAAGGCCAATTGACAATTTTTTCTATTTTCGCCGGATTAGGTTTGATACCGTCTAATGTTACTATATGCCCTAGGAATTCGCATTCTTTACGAAGGAATTCGCACTTGTCGAGCTGCACTTTAAGGTTTGCCTCCGTTAGTCTCGAGAGTACTTTTTGTAGGTTTTCTAGATGGTTTTGCAATGAACTGCCGTAAACGATTATATCGTCTAAGTAAACTAGGCAGCATTTCCCGATAAGTTCGTTAAGAATGCAATTCATTGCCCTCTGAAAGGTTGAAGGCGCGTTCTTCAGACCAAAAGGCATTCTAGTAAATTCGTAGTGGCCTTTTTCCGTGCTAAACGCTGTTTTTGCTCTGTCTTTTTCTTCTACTTCTATTTGGTGAAACCCAGACTTAAGATCGAGGGTTGTAAAGTATGTACTACGCCCTAGCCGGTCCAATATTTCTTCAATATTTGGAATTGGGAATTTTTCGCTAACTGTTTTTTCGTTGAGTTTGCGATAATCCACTACTATCCTCCATTTCTGTTTCTCGCTTGCATTTGTCTTCTTTGGCACTATCCATATGGGAGAGGTCCATGGGGACAATGACTGTTGGATTATACCATCGACAAGCATTTCGTTTATTTGTTTTTCTACTTCGGGCTTGTGGACGTGTGGATATCTGTAGGATTTTGTGTGTATCGGAACATCATCAGTTGTGAGAATTCTGTGTTTTATGACTGATGTACATGACAACTTATGGCCATCGTTCTGTATGACACCTGTGTTGTCCATCAGAACCTTCATTAGTTTTTGTTTTTCTTCCGCATTCAAATGATTTGTTCGGATAATACTTTCTAAGTCGGGTTTGCCCTTATTCGCAGCGCGGTTCGCGTGACAATTCAATTCGGCCACTCGATCGACCTTCCACGTTTTCGCAGGCTTAGTCCAAAAAAATGCGACTTCGTGGCCAAAGTTTCTAGCAGGTGCGCTGATGTACCCGTCCGTTGCCTTATACAGTCCTGATGGGATGATAGCGTCGTCGATCCGTATATCGTTCGACAAAAACACATCGCCATCCTTTTGTGCCACTGGTACGCTGATGTGTGTAACGGACAGTGCGTTAATAACGTTCTTTGTTTGTTCCACGTTGCGAATTTGCAGCGGTATGGACCGATCTGGCAATTTTAATAAACTTTTGCTGAAGTCGAGAACAGAATTTAATGAAGAAAGAGTTTCGTATCCAATGAGGCCGTCAAAAAATTTATGAAATTTAAAGATGTAAAAATCCACTTTACTTCCGAAAATTTTTGATCTGAATTTAGAATCTGTGAAGTGTTTGCCTGCGCTATTTGAAATTGAAATATTTTCGCATTTTTCCTGCTTGCAAGGTGGGACAACATCGGGTGAAATAAAGTTTTTATTTGCCCCGCTGTCTATTAATAATTTAGCAGTAATGCCGTTAATTTCAACAACAATATATGGTAATCCATTAATAGCGTTCAGCTCGGAGAGGATTCTGTAAGAGCCTTTTGAAAATTTACTTGCTCTTCCTCATCACTATCACCGTCGGTTTTAGTAGTATGGGTGAAAAGTTTAGCAGAACGTGTTCTTGTTGTCGGGTCTATCTCCATCGGCGTAGCTTTTTGATGCCCAGAATTGCCTTTACTAGAATAATTAAATCGCTGATTCGGCCTTGGGATCGTTTGCTTCCAATTAGATTCCCCGTTTTCGCGTGGTTTTGTATGCGTTTTGGTGGGATCGAGAGTGTTGAATTTACACAAAAAATTGTACATAGAGTCTAAGCTTTCTTGTGTGCTGGCATGGGCAAGCGTCATGTATTGCTTATTTAGCCCGTTCACAAACGCTGCCAAACACTCTTTTTCTATGTAATCGCTTATGGCTCCCCAATTACTGTTGTATAATTCGCTCTTTCTGGCTAGCGATTTTAAATTTTCGCCTAGCTCCTTTGATCGCTCATAGTATGTGTGAAGCGATCCCTCCATCTTCAGCGACCACATTTGCGATTGATATGTCGCTATATCGCTTTTATCTCCGTAAACGCTTTTTAGCGTTTTGGAGATTTCGTCCAAATTTGTTGTGCTCCCGTGCGCGCAAATAGTGTCGCGAGCTTTGCCCTCAATTTTGTTTATAACGGCCTGCTCGTACATTTGGAACACTTGCGGCGATACAACGGGCCTAAACAAATCGAGGGTGCGTTCAACTGTGCTTAACCAGTACGCCAGTTGCCTTTTGTTTCCATCGAACGTTGGAATTGTCTTTATTGGATCTGGGATCCTGAACAAATCGTACGCATGGCCTGTCGAAGGTCCGGCGGCCGATGCTAGATTTTGCTGTAGCATTCTTTGGAGGTCTTGGTTCTCTCTAAGGAGAATTTGAAAATTCTCCTCCAATGAACTGTGAGTAGCGGACGACTGTTGCTCCATATTCACGAATTTTAATGCTTTCACTTTGGGAAGCGGGTTAAATTTAGGCATATGCACTTTGGTATAAGATGCTTACCTCTGCTGGAGGGTAAATTCGGAACCACTCCTGCGAATAAAAATTCAAGAAAGTTTTGTGTTTGTCCTCACCTGGGAACCGCCACAAATCCTCCACGTGTCGGGAGACGGTTTGCACCGGATGGTTCCACCAAGCACTAACACTTTAAACTTTCCGAAGCGGCCCGACCGACTGCGCCAGTTAAGTTTGGGCAACTTTTATTTGTCTTTATTCGTCCACTGCTAC
>NW_026684884.1:0-4584 GCF_943735745.2 Anopheles bellator | reverse complement strand
TCCGTTGCGGAAATCCGAGAGTTGATGTTCTCTCGGATCCAATTTTTTTTCTTGACGGTAGCTACGCCGGCAGTAATTTGATTTTCAATGTACAATTTCCACGTCAAACGGCCGGAGCCTCAGGCCAGTTTTGCGATGCGTGTCGTGTTAAAATATTGTGCAAACTAATCGGAACCCTCGACCTCAACCGACCGGGATCGGAAAGTGACCGCAGAACGCGCTGCACTAAATAGCGATCAGCGAGGGTTCGGACATGTTCAAACAGTGACCCCAGCCAGTGAAGTGCGGCTTCCATCCGTTGAGCGACCCGGGAGGTTGGTTTGGGTTCGACATAATTGTTGCTAACATTCGGATCAGAGGAAAGAGAAAATATTTCCCGACCAAATATTTCGGGGCCATCCGACGGCACGGTGCGTGTTGTTACAGCGTCAGTGGTCCGCCCTGTAAATGGCAGTTCATTAGGGGCACACGAGTCAACATGTTATTACCGTGCGGATCGTTTGAACTTTTAATGGCTATGCGCGGTGCGAAAATTAATGAAATATGTTGCTCAAATCAATTTGGCCGTTCGATTCAATTTGTGCCATTTCGCATCACATCGCATCGGTTGGCCACTGAATTACTGTTGCGCTTGATTTTTGAAACAATTTGCGCACAAAATTTAAATTTCGGCCGTACTTCGGAACTTCATCAGTCCGCCAAAGTTCACCTCAATTTAAGAGCGTTTCTTTTTTGCCGCAAAGTAGGAACCAACCTGCATCGAAAAGGGGTGGAAAAAAGAACCGCCAATCCTCGGGCGGCGGGGATCTTTTGATGTTTGAAGTCCACTCCACACAATCGGCACGGTAAATGATGACCTGGAGGGGTTGCACCGAAAGTCCGCAGGGAGAAATGACCGATCGAGTGGGCAAAAAGGGTCGGCTTGGAAAATTGCATTCCGTTCGCAGATCGTCCGTTGATTGGCAGGCTCTAGTGGCCGGGTGGCTCGTTAGTGCCCCCGTTTCGGGGACGGGGGTTGGCGCAATTTAGCATCGGCATCGGGTGCCGGACGGTGATGGTTGATGGGCGAGCGCTATCATTAGGCGCAGCCGTCAACCCGGCGGCCACAAAGAAAACCTACACCCGGACCTACCCTTTCCGGCACACCGTCCGGCTGTAATGAATGGAACCGGATGCATCGATGCGCATCGAAACTGATCAAATATGCGGAGCACCATTTATCGCCCAATGAGCGCTGGGCAGGCAATATGTTTTGATTAGCTGCGATGGCCGTTGCGAAAGTAATGCTTTGTAAAAGGTCGCACCCGTGAAGGGGGCCGGCAGTCGAGTTGAGAGATTAACCGGTAACATAATACAAGGCATTCATGTTTGTTTCCTATTCATATTTTTAAAATCCATCAATTTTCTAATCTCGAAATGCAAATCCGATTCACCGAGTTTCACCGATAGCGGGCCATAGAAAACTGAAATAGAAAAAAAGCGTCACATTGTAATCACCTGAAAGGTAATTTGTTGTAATACGTTAGGGTTTTGCACATTCCTAGATGAAATACTAGGAAAACTCGATAGGTAGCTCGAATTTGCTGGAAAGCATCACTTTCCACTTCGTGAAATATTTCACAACAAGCATTTAGACCAACTGGTCAATTTGTGTGTCCCGAATTATTTCGCCTGAAATATTACAAAATCAGGAATGTGTGGTTTTTTCTTTTTTTTTAATGAAATGAACCGTCTCTATTTACTCAAATGCAACAGAATCAGCAACACAACCTTCGAATGTTACCCTTAACAAGGTTTACTTTAAGGTATTTCATTCATTGTAGGATGTTGTTCAGAGACACTCCCATTTCCGCCAGGGAATGTCACTGCACAAGAAAGAAGTCGCACACGACCGACCACGACCCAAAAGTCGTGCTCTCGACGGGGCACACGCGCTTCCGAGTCCGAACATCCCTGCAGTAATTTCACCCGGAGCTAGCCCCTCGAGTGGTGATAAGTAATTTTTGTGGCTTCGTTGGGATTTACACGAAAGTGTTGCCATTGCCTCTTCAACACGTTCGTGGCGTAACTCATGTGCCGACGCAGGTGACTGCGGATGAACGGGGGAACTTTACATCGAACCGCGGGGTGTCATTAATGCTGGCGCATAATTTGTCCTATTTCGATGCGGGTGTTTCGCGAAGGGGTGATGGCATCCCCAGGGGCTGTTATCGTAGCCGGCCCTCGGGCTGCTGGTGTGTTGGTTTAGCTCTCTCTCCTTCTCTCTTTTTGATGACACGGTTGACTGCGAACAACGCAAGAGATAATGAAATCCGCGGCGCAGCCGCATGCCGGCAACCCGTATGAAGTCGAGTTATGCAAAAACGAAATGCTTTTGCTAATTTTTGCATTCTACACCGAATTGTGGACCAAAAATCGAGCAACGTTTCCAAAACTCACTTAGACGACGTCAGACGCAATCGGAACGTTATAATTACACCGAAATGCATTGCGCAAGTTCCGGCGGTTCCGCTTGCCTTCGCCGAACGTTGCCGGGCTGCGGCTTCTAATTTCTTCCAAAACATGCTCCGACGTGGTGGGTGTCGTCGGCAAAATACGATCGTAAATTTACACTTTTAATGTGTTTGTCACCAAAGTTGTTATCAGGGGCCGAGTGCGAAGGAAGGAAGGAAGGAAGACCCTTCCGGGTGGTCATCGGAGGGGCACAGTGCAAAAGTGTCGCCCAAAAACCGGTGACACCGGCACACAAACACCGAACACGCTGGGCAATCGAATTCCGGTTCCGGGCGGGCCATTTTTCATCCTTCGCCGACGCCCAGCGCCGACTGACCAGCGCCGGAAACTCGTGGTAGGAAAATTCTTACCATCCGCCACCGCGCCACCTCGCACAGAGCCGGTCGGCCCTGCCCGGAACAGCAGCCCGCAGCGTACCGGAAACGTACATAACTTCTGATTACACATGGTTTTATGGAAGGCAAACACAATTTGCCAGCGTAAAAACCTCGAGCCCCGAGCGCCGCCGGCCACTGGTCGACGGGCGTAACGATAATCACAACGATTTCCTTCCTTCCGGTTTTCCGGTCTTACCGGGCCACGCCGGGACAGGGGTCAAACCGGGCGGTCCGGTGCAGGTTCGCCGTTTTTTTGCGGCCAGCCTCGGCAGCAGCAGCTTTCCGCCGGATGCGAGATCTGTTGAGGTTGAGGTGTGAACAGATTAAAGAGGGGCCCAAGAGACGGAAGCAAGAGAGAGAGAGAGTGAGAGAGAAAAAGAGAGATGTGGGCAGAAGGACGCAGGAAGTGGTTCGTAGACCGGACGTCGAGACGGCGTGTGGAATGATTTCTCCTCTCGTTTCCGATGTTCACTTTGCCGGTTGCGCCACTGCGGTGCGGTGGGAAGGGGCCGGCAATTGACCAGAAAAATGGCAAACAATTTTCCTAGTGCCCGAAACTCGGACGGTTCTCTCGCTCCCACTCTCACCGCAGACTGGCTCCAAGTTGGAGTTTTAATCCACAGAAATAATAAACTTAAGTGCAAAAAGCTTACTTCGGGTGAGCGGCGGTGGCATTTAGATTTATCAATTATTTTTTGTGTAAACACATCAAAAACATGTTCTGGTCGTATTTGGGTACGGTGCCATCGATGATGCTTTTGGAATTGCTAAAGAGGATAAGATCCTCATAATTCTTGGAAAGTTAGAGATTACCGGGAAACTTCGAAACTTAGAAAGTAAATGTTTCAATTTGATTAAATTTTGCACTAAGCTCCAAGCTCTCCAAGTGTGCCAGGAGACCATAAGGACGCACCGGTTCGAGACAGTAACGCCCTCTTCAAACAAAATTTAAATATTTCACAGAAATATTTCATTTCACTTGCCGACGAAATATTTCATCCTAATGTATCACATAAGCGTTGGCCATTAAAGACGGCCTCATATTTTTCGATGCATGAACTTTTATTTGAAAGGTGGATTGATGTTTCCCGACTATTACAACAGCAGAGAGGTACTGGCCTCTCGTTCACCAACTCGTTATGCCTTTTCGGACTGGTTCGTCGTCCGCCATTCTCATGATATGTCCAGCCCACCGGAGTCTGGTGAGGCATATACACTGAACGACAGTCGTAAAGAGAGGCTTCATGTCGAGGGTTTCGAAACAGAGATCATGTCTCATTAGCGTTTGTGAGTAGTGGGATTATATAGATTCTGATTAAGTCCAGTTTCGATCGTCTCCACACGAAATGTGAGCGAAATAGTTTCTTCAGACTGAGCGGACTGTGCTAGGATCCTGGCGCGAATCTCCTCCGTTATGTCGTTATTAGTGCTGCAATGCTGACCATAGATAGGCCATAGATCAGCATTAAACTATCACGTAAGCTAACGAAAACAGTAAATGAGAAAGCGAATCTTGTTTATCAACAAGAGTACCCAAAATAAACAACTTAATTACGTGTCCGGAGCGGGGACAATAGTTGACTGTAAATTCTTTATCAAGCAACAGCAAACGGAGCAAAACCGACGACCAAATCTGCGGTACAGCCACAACCGTGGCGGTAACAAAAGAAAGCAAAAGCAGCCGCTTGTAAGG
>NW_026684883.1:2825-5085 GCF_943735745.2 Anopheles bellator | reverse complement strand
GTGATCCTGATAGAAATAATCCAGGTAAGTTTAGTGGACAGTATTCACTGACAATCAAATAATGTTGAAATGTTTTCGCTTTGCTCGTTTCAGATGTTCAACAGGGACGCAAAACATTTTTCAACGTGTCTACGGCGTCAACAACAAGTGATATTGTCGACGCACCAAATTGCTACGACCGCTATAGTGAAGTGTGAAGAGTGTACGCGAACCGAAAAAAGAGAGAAAATGTACGCTTCGAAACCGAACCAACCGTGTGTTATTTTGGCTAGGGGGAATTGGGAGAAAGAAAACGAAGAAAGAGAGGGGACACACAGGAGAGAGGGAGACAAGGGGCAGGTTCGGGAAAAAAAATCGAGTCGCCAAAATCTGCCATCGAGTAACTAGGCCTTCTCAGTACGGAAGCCTATATGAACGAAATACTCCAGCGACTCGAATGCGACTCGAATGCGACTCGTCGGCGACTCGATGCTCCATACTGAGAAAACGCCGGGGAACTCAAAATTGTTCACTGGGTATAAGGGCGCTCCCTCCACACAGTCTTCCGCTATTATTTTCACAGAACTCAGTTATTCCGGTAAAACCGCCATACTGAGAGGGGGCATCTCACGAGTCGAAATCCGCGGCTAGAAAAATGAAAAATTGAGCGATTTTTTTGTTCGGGTGGTGAGAAAAGCTGGGGCACTCAATTTTGTCCACTGGGATCCCAGTGAACAATTTCGCTCTTCTCACCAAAAAATCCAGTCCTCATCCACTTCCCATTCTCTTCCCATCCAATACTTCAAATATTTTCTCCCATATAGCCTTATATGGGGGAATCGCTGTGAGGAGCCGTTAGGTCCATGGAGTGAGTAGCCGTTTAAATTCTCTCAGCGAGCGGCCCCCTATCTCTCACGTGTGTGTTCTCTCTCTTTTTTCGTTTTCTTTCTCCCATATTCCCCCTAACCAAAATGAAACAGTTCGTATTTGGGCGGTACATTTCGGTATATTTTCTCTCTCTTTTTTCGTACACTCTTCACTCTGCACTAGCGGTTCACAATTTGGTGCGTAGCTGCCTTCGTTGTAAAATGCATTGCATCGAATCCTTTGCATCCCATCTTGACATCTGATTGGACATCTGAAACGAGCAAAGCGAAAACATTTCAACATTATTTGGTTGTCACTGAATACTGTCCAATAAACTTACCTGGATTATTTCTATCAGGATCACCCGTGATCGACAGAGAAGCACAAGCACTTGGTACTTTACACTTGGCACTTAGAAAAAACAGAGGCAGAGGTTTCGTCCCGATTCGCCTAAGTCCACACCAAAACTTAAAGAGAGACTGTCGGACCCTCGGAACTTCGGGACTTTGCCCCGATCTCGCTGTCTCTGTTATTTCTATTCCTTTCTCTTTCTCTCCAACGTTCGTCTTCGACCTGCAAACTCACGGCGATTCCACAACTCACGGGGATTCCTTCCGTTCTTTCCCCGGCAACCAACGAACGCGTCTCATTCTCACTTCGTGCGTTGCGAGATCGCCCTTCCTCGGCCTCGTCGCAGGCAGAGGGGCGTTCGATCTCACTCGTCTCCGCCTTCCTCCACCGCGTCGCAGGCAGAGGGGCAGCCTCGGGCTCTCAAAATTGTTCACTGGGATGTGAAGAACTCAATTTACTAGAAAAGGATTCCCATTGGGAAACGACAATTGCGGAAGCTATTATCTCTGCATCTCCAAGTCAGATACGCACATTATTTGCTATCATCATTTCAACATGCTTTCCATCGAAACCAACTAACCTGTGGCACAAATACAAGGATAATATGTCAGAAGATATTTTACATCAAATTCGTGTCAATTCCAGCAATCCCGATCTTGAGATGAATGAAGAGATACATAATCAAGCTTTACTCTTGATCGAAGACATGTGTTACTTCATGTGCGGTAGTTTATTAGACAGGCTAGGGATGCCAGCGACAAACAGTGAAATGAATGACGCCTTTAATCGAGAATTACAACGGGAACGTGAATATGATCACCACGAGTTAGATTTAGCAGTTCAAATGAATGTACCACTGTTGAATCCACAACAAAAGGAAGTTTACGATACATAAATGAAGGCAATTAATGATGGAAATGTTGGATTATATTTCATAGATGCCCCTGGTGGAACTGGTAAGACGTTCCTCATTTCAATCATTTTACCCACTGTTCGTGCGAGATCTAACATTGCGGTTGCGGTTGCTTCTTCCGGAATAGCAGCCACAATGTTAGAGGGATGC
>NW_026684883.1:0-2325 GCF_943735745.2 Anopheles bellator | reverse complement strand
TTGCGGTTGCTTCTTCCGGAATAGCAGCCACAATGTTAGAGGGATGCCGTACGGCTCATTCAACATTTAAATTGGCGTTAAATCTTCATACTATTGAAGAACCAACATGTTATATTTAAAAAAAACTCATCAATGGCCAAAGCATTATCAGAAGCGAAAATCATCATGTGACGAATGTACAATGGCGCATAAACGTGCATTAGAAGCACTTAACCGAACATTGAAAGATCTACGCAATGACTCAAGATGTTTTGGAGGCGCAATGATTTTACTGTCTGGAGATTTCCGCCACCCAGTGAACAATTTCGCTCTTCTCACTTCAAATTCCAAAGCTCATCCACAACTCATTCGCTACTAATCCGCTACTTCGAACATTATTTCCCATATAGCTTATCTGGTGGAATCGCTGTGATCCGTCGTTAGGTCCATGGAGTGAGCAGTCGATTGAATTCTCTCACCGAACGGCCCCCTGTCTCTCACCTGTGTGTTCCCTCGCTTTTTTCGTTTTCTTTCTCCCATATGAAGCCAAAGCCCCTAGCCAAAATGAAACAGTTCGTATTTGGTCGGTATATTTCGGTATATTTTCTCTCTCTTTTTTCGCAGGTGAGAGACAGGGGGCCGCTCGGTGAGAGAATTCAATCCACTGCTCACTCCATGGACCTAACGACGGATCACAGCGATTCCACCATATAACCTATATGGGAAATAGTGTTCGAAGTAGCGGAGGAGAAGCGAATGAGTTGTGGATGAGCTGTGAAATTTGAAGTGAGAAGAGCGAAATTGTTCACTGGGCAGTAATTCCAAGATCAACGGCTGCCGACCAAATGTACGCTTGCCTCAAATCATCGAATCTATGGCGCTACGTGCAGAAACTTCAGCTGACAACAAACATGGGAGTTGCATTGCTTAATGATACAACCGATTGATTTCAATTCCTTAGAATTTCTGTAACTTTGTCTCATCGAAAGACGAACTTATCAACAAAGTATTCCCAAACATCATTTCCAACTACAAAAAAATGGATGGTTGAGTGAGCGAGCAATTTTAGCGGCTAAGAATACAAATGTAAATGACCTACACTACATAATTCAGGATAAGATCATTGGAACAATGTTTTCATTAAAATCTATTGACAGTGTTACAAAAGAAAATGATGCTATCAACTATTCAAATGAATTTTTAAACTCTTTGGGTGTGTCTGGCTTATCACCGCACAATTTACGCCTAAAGGTTGGCTCCGTAGGAATTATGCTTCGAAACATAAACCAACCAAAACTGTGTAACGGTACGCGTTTGGTGGTAAGCAAATTGATGAACGATGTGATTTACGCAACGATACTTAGTTAGTACTTCTGTTGCGAACGCAGTATTCACTTATCACAAGAACTAGCCCATGTGAAATAGAAACGCGAATCGTTCCCGCCCCATATGGAAACCATAAATAACCGAACCATAAATGTCTCTCGGAAAGGTTCAGAACATGACCTAACTAAAAAAAGTAATGTTAAACAGACGTCGCCAGAGCAGAAATTTACATGTAAGGCATGCTTAGACGCATCTGGAAACACTTATATCAGGAAGGCAGGAATAGAAGGATCATAGAGAACACGCACCATGCACGCAGGATCAGCGACGCTTTTGAAACATGAGTCAATTGCGAAGGCGGGAATAAAGAAAATCATAAAGAACATGTACGATGCGTAGGATCAGCGACGCACTTGAAACATAAGTCAAGTGCAAGTACAGTCCGATCATAAATTTAACTTCAGGACAGTTCCAAGGAAAAGGACGCTAACAGCCTGAGAAAAAACCGTTACAACTCAAGCCCCCTCAAGCCTCAAATTTTTTTTTTAAATTGGTGTTCTTTATTCCAGAACTGGGTTTGTCCAGACCCCCGGGACACGTTCCTTTTCAGGCAACCCAGAAGGCCTGGACCCTTACACAGCTAAAACTAACTAACCTAACAAAAAACAAACAAAACAAAACAAAACATTTACTGTGTTGAGCGGCGCTGGCGCTGGGCTGCATTCCGTGCCAGGCGCCGCACTTCCGCCGCTGTCCTTCGCGCTGTCTCAACGGCAGCTCGTCGCCGTCGCTCCTGCTCCTGGTGGACGTTCCACTCGCGCTGGAGCCTTCGGGTGATGTCGCGCAGTGCCAGCCTTATCTCGTTCCAGCGCTCCACGCTCTCCATCATCTGGGGCACCATGTCCTCGGGTGTGCAGACCGGGAGTAGGTTCTTGCAGCCTGGACCATTTCCATCCATTCATTTCCATTCAATTGCAGCACTATGAAGAGGGGGCTGGACTTCCGCTGCACTCCTTAGCA
>NW_026684882.1:0-4585 GCF_943735745.2 Anopheles bellator | reverse complement strand
CGGATTAAAGTTGGTGCGCTCCATTTGTGAGCTTTACAATATTAATCCAAAAGTGCGAGAAAAGATTCCACTTGATTTGTCCGAACCCAGTGTCCGAAAACACCTGTCAGAGTGTTTTTGGGTGGTTTGAAACCTGCGCTGCTGGTTCCAGCTCCATCTCACTGCTTAGTGCACTCACCAGGAAAACAAAACACTCCTCCAAGGATAATCCGAATCGAGGATGCGATAGTGTGGGGGGGGATTGTTAATCCTGTTCGCCCCACCTACACACCAACCGAGGCTAATGCTGCTAATAAATGCGTTTCGTCAGCCGATCGCTCGGGGAGGTTGTCACACTTTTGCTTCCATTTTTTACCAGTTTTGTTGCACTTGTTGCGCCACCGCTTCGGAGCAACTATAATCGGGTTAAATGCGAGCTTTTAGGGAGGAGGATTTGGAAAGTCCGGCCTCAAACTCCGCTCTGTTAACTTTGAACAAACCAAAGCTCACTCACTAGCAAACAGCAAATTATTACAACATGGTTCGGTGAAGAGCTTCGGTGTAACGTGCGGATTTGGAATCCCATTGTCAGGCATTATTTGTGCACGTTTCGATCGGGGAAGGCTTAAGGGCATTCGCTGGGTATGTAACAGCCCGTTTAAATTCAACATGACGGTAAAAACTTGTACAGGAATGTTTATTGTATAGAACTTTTTAGGGGGCATTATTTTGATTGCATTTTTTCGCTGCTTACGAACGATGATAAATCAACCAAAGAGCGGGTGAGAGACAAATTAATCAATCATTATGGGAATATTTTTTCACACGCTTTTCAGAGCGCGTGAAATTCCATAACACTATTGTCAATAACTGGGCAGCCATCCCACAAATCTGCATGTTTAATGCCCATCTGGCTGCCCACGGCAAATCACGGGCTCGTCATTCCTGTCAGCCCATAACCGTAAATGAGTTTAAATACTGAACAAAACCGAATCGATTGCCAGTCCCTTGCCAGTAATGACGGAGGGATGCACCTTGAATTGAAAACAAAACAAAAACCAGCCCGTCGAATGTTGTGTTGCTGCGCTCCGCGCTCAAATTGAAACGTGAGCAGCTGTACAAATTTGCACGCCACGTCACCAGGGATTGGGCAAAAACGGACCACCCAGCCTTCCGTTTTCAGGAGCTCCGTTCTGCACAAACACACCGTCACTCACACACCTACACATAAATATGATTAATACGCACGGCGCTGGGAAAACGCGGTGGCTGCAGCACCTTTTAGTTGCGTAAAACGGCTTATTTCAAACAATAGCTATCTGTGTGAGGTAAATAGGAACCGAAGCGACGCCGTTTTTTATCCTTGCATCAATTGCGTAGGTGTGTGTGTGTTTGAAAAATGCGCAGCATCCACAAATATGCATTCAGTCAGTCAGGCATTAAACAATTTATTATGCTTCCGCTGGGCCGGGCCGCATATATTTATTGATCAATTCTGCCGCTCGGCTCATGCTCGGGGATCCGTTTTTATGCTGCTAAAGAGAACTTAAAAATGAAATCCTTTTAAGCGCGCGGCACAACAATCGGTGAGTTGCGGTGGTGTGATTTTGACAGTTAAAGGCGGCAGCCTTACCGAAGGCGAGCTCCACGCAACAATCAACCGAAGAATTTCGTTCGCCACGAACGCGTTCCTATCACGGTGAGGTGAATGGTGGTGGTTATCGTCATCAGCGGGGCCAGCTTTGCGGGAAAACTTTTCGCACACCGAACTCGAAACCGATCTTTCATTTCAACATAGTTCGATGTACCTCATCGCGTACCAAACATTGAAACGTGACCCATCGGAAGGTGCTCATGACTCAAACGAAGTCAGCACGGAGGGCGTGTTTCCATGATTGAATGCCACAGGGACAAGGGAACTATAAAGGCACGATTGTGTGTGTTGTACGTGTTTCGTAATGTTTTAAAAGCAATTGTGTTGTTTTGTACACGATGCCGGTCAGCAGTGCAACAATCTTTATTGTGGAAATATGACTATGGCCACGTCAACCTGCTTGTGTGCGCATTTTTATGTATCATTTTTTTATTCGTTTTGTAAAACAAGTATCCATTTATTGTTGTTGACTTAAGGTTTCCTTTGAATATTTAATCAAGGATTGTTTTTTTGTTCATAGAATAAATACTTTTTCGAATCATTTACAGCGTCAGCGAATCTAAGGTGGGCATCATAGCTTGGACGTATCGACATTTTGGTTCATTTTCACGTCATTATTAAAGAATTTCGAGGTTTCATTTTGTTGATATCATTTTTGTTAAATTCATCTGACTTGGTCAAAGGCACTAGCAAGCATCCAAATATAGAGCATCGAGCTCAACTCCCAATCCTCAATATAACTGTTAATTTAAAGTACAAAATCACAAATTCCAAAACAAATTTCATCAACTCTGTATCCTGAAATGTCTCGATTCAAACAAATTTGCTGCTGATATTGCATGTTAGCAAAAATATGGATAGCTACTTCTGACTCCTGAATGAATGGAATGAGCGAAGAGAATTGAATGAAAGTTCCAACAACCTATCCGAAAACTAAACACTCAAAAGCTTTAAATTCAATTTTGCACCCGAATAAGGATGCTCGATCCATTTCGAAAAGTTTTCGTTAAACTCTTGCACGTTGTACCGTTTAGTAAAGTCAAACCGGCGATGGAAACCGAAAGAAAAATAAAAGTAGGGCAACAAGAAAAAAAACCTCACATAACACGTTGGCCCCAATTGAAGCCACAAACATTAGGCTGACTATCAGAGACCACTGACCTAGATAAGGGGGATCCACCATTGGAGGGTCACTCTTGGAAGTGAAATTTCAAAAATGGGCACTTTAGCTGGTCGGCCATTTGTCTGGCTGCCCTATGCAGCATACTCTAGTTGGGTCGTTGAGTGAAAATCGAAAGAAATTTACGCTGCTATTTGCCGGTGAGTGAGACAGACCCTATGTTATAAAAGTTTAAAACTCAACCATAAAACCGAACCACCCTGTGCAAAGTGCTGGCGGCGGCGGCGGCGGCTTTGAGCCTCCAACTCCCAGAAACTCTTAAAAGTCTTATGAGCGCGACATGCAGCGCACATTCCGCGGCCGGCGTGATTCAATGTTTCGTGCTTATTTGGGTTATCGTGGCTCGCCGTCGACGGCGTCTTGATGATTCTATTTTAATTGTCCCAAGGAAGCGACCCTTGCGGAATGCCCGAGGAAGCTGGTTGGGATGATGGTGGGACTGTGAAGCAACCGTCGCCGGATCCTCGGCAGCAGCAGCAGAAGAAGAGTTCGTTTTTCATTGTCATTCCCGCCGTCGGCTGGGCCAGCCCAGCCCGTCTTCAGTTGAGCATCAGATCAATTCCTAGAAACGATCGCCATCCGACGGGTCCGATGGAAACGACGACGTCTGCGACTCCTCGAGGTCAGCCGCGGGGACTGCATAAAAGTGGCGGGCGGGTCAGCACCGGTGGCTTACGACTTGTCATAAATCTTCGAGCATGCGGCCAGCTCACGCCGTTGCCGAGTCAGTTCTATTTTCTCACACTGTCGCTTCGCATCCGAGACCTCAAGATCTCAATCCCTATCGCCGCGGGCATTCGCTCTTGCGTGATGTGCCTTCTTGTTCTGCCTTTGATTTTCCTTCTCGCAATAAGCAAATTTCAAACCCCAAACCAAAAATTGTGACCAGGCAGGGTGTGCCGGGGCAACTCCATCCTTCCGCCGCGCGTGTCACCACACATTCCCGGCGGGGCCATCAATCGATACCGCTTCGGCCGTCGGTTTCGTTTTCTTTATTTTTAAAAGGTGTGAATTTTTCTGAAGAATTATTTTGAGTCTTTTATTGTATTGCGTGCCGTTTTAATGTCCCCCCACCATGTTCACCGGACCACGCGGCGATGAGAGTACGGACACATCGGACACACTTTCTCGGTTGCCGCACAGCCAATGTCTCGGTCGGAAAACGCGACCGCTGCGCGGCTTGAGTTACGGTTCTGATTATTACGCTTTTGCCACAACGCGCGACGTTTCGAGGTGAGCCTGGGGCAACCGCGCCGGCCACTTTCCTCGCTTCCGGCGGGCGTGGGGTTAATTTTCGTCCTGGGGACGGCGATAAGTGCTTTGTTGACAACCCGAAATTACGCCATCGCGAAGAATTCGATTGCGTAATCCTGCACTGCGGGGGCACTACGGTGAATGCAAGTGTGACTTTGTTCCAGAATTTTTGGTTGATTCGTGGACCGGGGTTTATTTTGAGTTATGCCCAGCCTGTCCAGTTCTAGGTCTTCTGAAGGTGAAAAATATCGCCTTCGCAGGCAATAAACTTCAAACCGCTTGGTTCTGCCCAGAGGCATAGCTACAGCAGATACTGCAACTAAAGGGCCTAATCGTAATGAAGCTAAGACGAATAAATTAAAAAACAAACATTTTAATGTTGAACTGTTGAAAATATAATATTGAACTGAAGCGTGAAACTTTTCAACGGCAGTGTGGGCTTGTCCAAAAGTTTATAATGGACAGCTTGCCGTATGTATGTATGTAATATATTTTTCTAATGTTTAGTTTCGTGTTTT
>NW_026684881.1:0-4588 GCF_943735745.2 Anopheles bellator | reverse complement strand
TTTTGGTTGGTTGGTCGCGCCCGTTCTGCTCGTGCAGCAACACTCGGCGATGGTGAAATTCATAATCGTCGTCCAAATGGACTCATAATCGGATTCTTTCAACCATCGCCAGTAGCCTAGTAATAAAACGTTTGAATTTACAACGGCAGCAACAGATTCTTGACGACTCCAATCACCGAGAAAACCGAGTTCACTAGTGGACCGCAAACGAGCGTTTTGGTGGTCGAAATCCGAGCAGGCAGTAAATGGCCTTTTGTGGTTTTTGAAATCGGGTTCCTTCTTCTGAAATCGGAAAATTTCTTAAATTGCTTTTATCCTTATATCGCAGTGAATATATTTTTTTTATTAGTTCAAAAGGTTACTTCGAACATTACGATGAATACAGGTTCAAAATTATGAGGTTGGTGTGCATATATCCAAACTACAAACAAAATAATTATAATATATTGTGCACAGTCAGAAGGAATCGCGCCCGAGCAGAAACCATTTTGTTCGGCCGCCTCCACCGGCCCACGAACGGCAGCCAGAGAGCAGCCATCTTTTGTACTAAAAAGCATCACTATCGCGCGAAAAAGATGGCTTCCTTCGTAGTTACGCAACGCTGGAAAACGGTGGTTCCCTCCCGGACGATTCGGTCCCGCGCAATGTGGGTTGATAGGAAACATAGGAAGGGTGTTTTCGCCAACCCCCTACGCGCGCTTGGCTTCATACACAATGGATTTGCCTGTTTTTACCACCATCATCACACGTTTATACGTCGCTATATACACACAGCCACACAGATGTGTGTTTCATGCGCGAACGCAGGGACGGCGCGAATCCTTTCGCCATGCTGCGGGATGTTGTAATGCTCCCGGTAGTGAAGAAGAAGTTTGCAAACAATTTTCACTAACTTACTATTCGGCTACGTGAAAAGTTGCTACACACTATAAGGGGTTCAGATAATTTGAGGGAAATCTGAGAAATCGCGAAGAAACTTTTATAAGAATGTTGCTGTCGGGCGGATGTATCTTGAACGGCGGTTTACGCTTAGCATGTTGTTTAATATAATTTGGTAGCATGACTAAAAATACAAAATAATTGTCGAACATAAAATATGTTTGAAAAACAATGTTCGTAGATGTTTTGATCCAAAGATTGAAATATTGTTAATAAGTCCCATAACGAAAGAATTTAAAAGATTGATTCTGGTGATTTTGTCTGGCTTAGCTAGACTAAGCGTATTGTTATGCTATCGCACTGTTAGAACTTCTGCAAACTCTTCATCGGTCTTGTCGAATTGGAGCTCCTGTTTGCTCAATAGAAGGACAAGAAATTATCGTATCATAATGAGGTCATCACTGCATTCAATTATCGACACTAATCCCCACATCCGACAACCGATTGCATCAATTATTGAAGCATTACCGTTCAACCACTCGACGACTACGCGGAAAGCTCATGCTCGCCGCTGAAGTGATACCGCACCGATCAATTGGCGTGAGGAAGTCCCACTTTCCGCCGGCAGGATTCCGGCACCGATGTGTCCAATGTGTCTATTCACCATTCGGCTCAACAAATCAACGTCTTGAGACGGACGAAATTTCAACACGATTCAAGTTTGGCATTGAAAACGCCTTGTGAAACATCGCCCAGAGTCGACGAGACGGCCAACAAGCCGTTCGATTCCGGGGTCCCTTCCAGCGCCAAATGGAGGTTGACCAGACAATCCGTGCATCGTCGGGCACTTGGCAGAGCTGCAACTAGCTGACGGTGGAACGGCTGATACCCCCAATCCAGGCAAGTGGCAGGCAAGTTCGGTTCGACAATCAAAGAGTGAACCGAGTGGTTCCGCTTCTCGGTTGGTGGGGAATGCGAGGAAAACAATTCGGCACGCTGGACGCTGGCAGTAGGCGTCTGGTTTTGTGTGGTTTTCCTAAATATAGGTCAGTTCAAGTGGCCAGTCGCCGGTGTACGGAACGCCCGAGGCAGACGGTGCCGGGAGAGCTGCAAACAGATGACCGTCGTCATATGTTTCGGACCATATGAATCCTATCCGTGGTATTTACGGTCTTTTCAAGTGGATGACGAATTTTAATGCAACATTATTATTGAATTCACATTCCTTTCATTGAATTTATTTTACGATTGAATTCTCAAACATTTCCTTCGACATAGAGTTCAATCTTATTATTTGCAGTCTAAAACTCTGCTCATTAAAGGGTTTTGGCGTAACAATCAAGACGCACGGCGCTAAAGAAGAGAAGTGTTTAAAAAATGTTCTGTCGACTAAAGTTTTAGACAACCGCCAGTGGGAAAGACGCCCGTCGGCCATTCTCAAGCGGGACGACCGGCGGCGACAGACCGGGCCCGGAATTCCGGTTCGGGGCACCAGTTTCGGCTTAGGCAGCAGGTCAAACCTGCTGACCCGAACTGGCACATCTTTCGGGAAGATTTTTGGGACACTTTCGATACAATCTGAAGAAAAGCCTCATGTATCTGCGGAATGAAAATGTATGTTTACCTGCGAGGTTTGGTGGGAAAATTTTATCTCCGATGGGTATGAGAATTTCGGCAACCATGGACAGGTTTTACCAAAAACATAAGACATGGTTATACGAGACAATCATTGGTTAGATAATGACTTTTTTCCATTACAGCATTTTATCGAAAACGAAAGTTGAGCGAAATAAAAAGAATCGCTCCGAAGTGACGAGACCCTTCAGTTTTCCAATACTTATTTCAGTGGCACGCGCCCTTAGGGCTTTGGGAATAACTTGTTTAGGGGACGAAGCGAACAGTTAAGGGACCAACGGGACCCTCAGGACCTTAGGACAATTTCCAGTTGATGGCAAGGGTTGAGATTTTCCGGCAGTCAATCGCTTGTGCGTTCTGCGCTTTGAGTGCTTTTCCGCGAGTAGCAACGATAGCATACCTTTAGGCGCTTTTGGAAGTTTCGAACGTTCGAGCAGTTTCGAGTAAGCAGTTCAAAAAACAATTTTGAATAGGAGTTTGGAATATGTTATTGAGTGACTTGTACATAATTCAATTCATTAACCTCAATAAGGGATGTTTAATTTTACAGTAATTGAACATGTTTTTATTCGCAATTATTTGCAAATCTGCTCAGCAATTTTCGAAGCATTGTTTTGTTTCATGCCTGTATAAGAATTATTGATTCATATGCAGGATTCGCATAGCGATTGAAAATTTAGTTGAGAGATGAGAGAGAGAGAGAATATCCAGTCATTTCGTGTGACTAATCCAAACAGTTGCGTAGCGGCACAAATCGTAACAACTACTTTCTCAACATTTGGAAAGTGCAACGAAATACTTACATAATTTCGATCACATTTTCCATTTGCAGTAATTATTGCTAACTAGTTTATTGTTTTGACGATCACATGATGAAAATAATTTCAAAACAAGCATTTACGGAAACAGTCCGGACGACTGTTTTCGTTTTTCGCGTTTGATCGTCGAGATGTATATGAGCCGTTGCTTAATCGGTCCAACGGGAGCCAACTTCACAATTCGTTCAATTGAAATTCCATTACAGGATCCGCTTCCGCCGGCTCCCATCGACAGCAACCACCGTGCGTCGAAACATGTATGCCGATGACCGGTTAAACAAGGGTAGTAGATTATTTTGTTCTGTTTCGCTGAGTGACGTATGCTGACTGCTTGTTACGTAAATCGGAGAATTGTGTAAAATGGAACCTTAACGTTGGCAATGTGGAGCTGCCAATGATCGCTGGCCTGCGCCCGTCATTAAGCGTGTAAACTCACGCTGGGTGATGAGTGAAGATGGGCCCAGTGATGAGCACGACATCTGTGTTTACAGTGTCCATCGGAACGTTCACAACTATCCCAGCAGGATACGATGTGAATTGAAGTACAATGTGTCAACGAAACCAACACACAACACTGAGTGTGCGCAACTCTGAGCAGCAATATACACGGCCGGATAGGACAGAAAACAATCTCCTTACTTTTGATCATAAAAATAGCTGACACATTAAACAAGCTTCTTTTTTTAACAATAATTCAAGGGTACAACAATACTTGATGACACACACCGACCCGGCGTAACGGTCTTCTGGTACCGCGGTGCACTAGCGACGAATTTCAATTTATTTTAAGACAATTTGATGCCCGCGTAGAACCCGTACCACTTTGGACGAACGTAGCGAAATGAATCCCACACCGTATCGGTGAATGAAACACTTCAAAATGCCTCCGGCCAGTTCAGGTTGCGGACAGGGATATTTGGAACAGCCTCAAGATAACGCTCACCTGTTTGTTGAAGTGGACCCGTCTTCTACCGTACGGCAGCTCGAACGTCTTGGTCTGAGGAACCCGCCAAAACGGGGGCCTTTCGTACTGCTGACGATCACAGTCCATCGCTGAAACTGACGCCCGGGTCCCAGGTGGTCGGTAAGGGCAGCTCGCGATCAATCACGGCCGACGATTGAACTTCCTCGAACACTTATGCTACGGACGTGGCACACGCGAATCCTATCAGTCAGACGTCAAACCTTGACCTTCCCGGCACAGGTGTCCGCACGTATTGGTTCGCTCCGATAGACGCCCACCGCCAGTAAGTCCT
>NW_026684880.1:3867-5091 GCF_943735745.2 Anopheles bellator | reverse complement strand
GATTCGGAACAGGATCCTCCCACCCAAAACCGGAAGCAGACAATAAGTGAACGGAAGTGACCGACCATAAATTACGTTCAAGCATAGTGAACGAGTGAATCAAAGTGCCCAAAGTGTCGATACACTCTAAGAGGGTAAACGTCTTAGGAAGAACAAGATTTCTATGTCTTTGCCAAACGACGACGACGACGACCAGCAAAGAACGCTTTGAAGTTGGGCGCGTACACAACATTACACCCATTCGGGGCCGCAGTTAATCGTCCACGGAATGTTTCCTACCGAAGCAGGACGCAAGATTTATGAAACACTGCATTCGGCCTTAGTACCTAGGACAGCGGCTCCCAGGGGACACATGAGCATAACGCAATATACGTGCTTTGCAGCTTGGGAGCATCATTGGCAGAAATAATTGCACATACATTCGCTCTGGTCGTCTATTGACTTTTTGCAAGAGCGAACGAATCTCGATCAAATGCTGTGTGAGGGTTTCATTTCGAAATCTAATAAATAATACCTCAGAAGGGGTCTCGGTAGAAGCGAAACCGCTTTGAGAGTGTTCAATGGTTGCAGTGTCCGGTGCTTTATGCATTTATGTAGTAATAAGTTGTCGACTTACTCATTGCCTCCACATCAATCTATTGATTGTGTGAGTCAGTTTGCTATGCAAAGCTTTCGTTGACTCCATAACATCGTTTTTGTGATTACCTAAAAATAAATAGTAACAGTAGAAAATCTTTGAGAACATGCATTAGAAAATATATTCGAATATTAAACAATCATTCAACAAATCAAGCTGGTATTTGTTTATTTTGCTCAATGATATCTTCCGAAACGAATCGTGTTCTGCATCTTTAATGTTCTTCTTTGAGGTGCGAAAAAAATTGATCTCCTTCTTCGTCGATATACCATATTCCCTCGTTGGAGTGACCGTTTCTAGAAACTTAAGCGCCCCATTTACGGAACACAGGTCCAAACAAAGCCGCTCTTACACTTGGCAAATTGCGTATCGATCTTTTCATTGTCAGTCAACTGCGAAAATAAATGCTACGGCATAAATGTTTTTTTCCTCGGTTCAAATTTCTTTCCCTATTATTTTGGTGGCCCGACGTCCCGACATTCGACATGCTGGATGAATTTTCCTGACAACCTTTCCGGATGACAACGTTTAGTTGCTTTCCTTCCGATGTGGTCCACGAGTTCGTTAGTGAACGTGAAACAAAGCTG
>NW_026684880.1:0-3367 GCF_943735745.2 Anopheles bellator | reverse complement strand
AAACCAACACCATCGAACAAACAACTTACTCTTTTGAACCGGTATTGTGTGCTACCATCTTTTATACTATTTATTTGATGTATTCGCACAACCGCCAAGGAACAAGGAAAAACAAGCCAGAGTAGGACAGAAAGTAAAGTCCTTCTTCCGTGCGCGAGAAGATTATTTGTGCAGGTTGAGTGAATGGTTTTCGGAAGCACCGATGCGCGAAACCATTGCGAGTATCACACCGATTCCTAGATTTCTGCGGTCAAAGCCACGGCAACGACGAAGATGATGTCTGACCACGATTTTCTTCCCGCCGAAAACGAGCGAAGCAAACCAAGTACATCGTGTGAACCAAAATCAGTGTTCTGGAAGCGCTGTTCGGCTTAAAACACATGCCTTCATCACAGGTTGTTCTTGTAGTCTGTCAAAGCGGAGGTACCCGGATGAAAGTAATTTAGAGTCAGCCCGTCCTAAGTCAGGCGAAACTAATGACAACACGCCGGTGAACACAGCTAGGTGCTACGCTTCGGATGAGATGAAACGATTTTGTACTTTTTTATCACCTCTTTGGGGAAGAGGACCGTTCTTTGTGTTGCGCAAGAACTTACGCAACACCCATTGTGTGGCATCACAACCTTAAAACTAACCGAAAGCTGAGCGCTACTTAATTTGTGAACATACCAGTGGTGCGAATAAACCCGAATAATAAGCGAATAAGTTTGCACCCGCAACCATTCAAATGGACGGATCCTTGGCAAACTGACCCGACATCTCTAATCGGGTTCTCGCATGAAATAATATTCCGTAAAACAGAAAAACATACGACTTGCTGGAAGTAATCCTAAATGAAGCGGGAAACACGGTCCAAGCTGCCCAACAAATAGTTTCTGTTCTGCAAATAGTCACACACAAAGCGTTAGAAATGCAGGAAAGTCAAGCGAAAAGCGCTAGGCGGCTACCAAAAGTGATGAAGTTAAAAAGATGAAAAAAGATTTCTTTAGCCTGTTCAAGGCTGCAGGCTGCAAGCTTTTAGTACAGAAAGGCCTCGAAACAGTTGACTGCAGGAGCAGGAAGACTGCAGGAAAAGGCAATGTCCACCAAGTGCTCTCCAGATGTGTCTCCAAGTTTAGCTCACTGGCTACACACTGGCAATCTGCCTACTGGCGTCGTTAAAGAGCGTAAAATGCTGCTTAAAAACCACTATATCCAGCGCCATAAGCTAACAAGCGTTCGCGGAGAGCAAGGAGTCACACGAAAATGCCACGAGGAATTTCGCCAACAGAAACGAATTAAGATAATGATAATAATCATAATTTTCATCCTTTATTACCGTATAATTTGAGATATGCGACATTCGCACAGAAGAAATGGCTAATGGCTCATTTAGGCCCTCGTCTTCTTTCGTTCGCAGTTCTTTTTACCTTATCCAACCTTATCAAATGAACTTTCCGTAATTTTTCCGTATCACTCTGCTGATTTTAGTAAATGCAACAATAAGTTCCAAGCTGACGATGGAACCTCACGAAACGGAAAGTTTTGAAACATAATATATGGAAAGGTGCGTGACGTTTAACCAGAGATAATAGATTTTGGACGATTATTTTCTTGCACAGGTATGACAAATATCTGAAATATCTGCTAATATCTGAGAAAGATTAGATGACAATACTCAGCATACGGTTTATGTGAACATAAAATAAATGAACAAATTTCCTCTAGACATTTAATAGCTGACGATCCCATCACGGTGATTTTCATGTATTTTACATTATTACTTTTGGAAACCCAAATACAAAAATACTTGTACCCGGTTATTTAATTCCCTTTATTTTTGTGCATGCGTATGTTTTTTGTGCCCAAACCGGGTAACGTTAATTTTATGGTAACGGTGAAATGGCATCAGAATGAAACGACGAATTAAACGGTCAAGATACATCAACCGAAAGCATTGCCAATATTTCAAGAAGTCGTTACCAGTTTCTACAACATTTCATGAGCCAACAACTAACAACGTGAAAACCCCTCGCGATGCATTTCCCCAAAAACCGGTGCTAAAAATTGTTTGCTGTTGTTTCACCATCATGGTCAGGATCACCGCACCATCAGGATACCGTTTCCTAACCTTTGTCTGCAAAGAAATGAGTTATAAGACTTATGTGTTGAAAAAGGCCAGTTGATTAATCCACCCGTTGCGAGGTCAGCGTGTGGACAATTCGACACGCCAAAGTACCGTACAGCAGAAAAACAGGACAGGACACAAGGAAGCAACAACTGGCAACAAAACCCAGACTCAGAATACCGAACCAAACATCATACTTCATTCCTCATTTCGCTTCTCAGTAAACCACCACTCAGTCGTGAGCTGAGTCAGCCACCACCACGGTTACCGAGATTTATGTCATCAACCGGATCATTGCACCAAACCTCCGATGATGACCGCAGTGTCAGATTTCGACGCGGCTAACAACGCGCGTTGAATTCGATATAGGGCTGTCATCGGCCATCCTGGGCAGGTTGTTGGGTGTTGAACTTTTGGTAAATCCCGTCAAACATAGGATGCCCCACTATCCCTACAACTCCCTTGACCCTTCCCGAGGAAGCGGAAAGAATTTGATGGGCAGCCATTTTTATGGTGTCAACCAGAGGGCTAGACTGCGGGCAGCGGGCAAGATGTATCACCCCTAGTATTATGTTTCCAGCGTTTTTCTGTTTCGCCATCACCTCACATACCTCATTACAAATGGCCATAGGACGTAACCGAATAGACCGAAATAAATGCCATGATAGTAGCGGATATGTCCACATAACACTGCTCTGCTAGCAAACCGTAACCAAACCGAAATCGCTCACTGATAAGACCCCAACAGCCCGATGTGGATACAGAACCTGACTTCTGAAGTGGCAGCGAGCGGTGTAGCTGAGGAGTGATTGTTATCGTTGGCTCTTTTCTGCTTTCAAAATTGATGGGCTCCTTAATGGTCTCCTGTCTTGACAACCCAAGTCGCCGTTCTGCGTACGATGGATGGTTCGGCTCTATATCCGAAGGCACGCGAAGAACACAATCACTGAATTTATTTAATAATTTCAGAGCTCCAGTCCGAACCCTCCCGCTGTTGAAACATGTGTCGACCACGGGGGAAGTATGCTTAGGCGTTCTTTATGTTTCCCATGGTCCGTCACTCGAGTGGAACATGTCATCGTCACGCACGATAACAGATAGTTGACGCCCAAAATATATCAATCTGATGAATAGATAAATTGCGTTGATAACAGCATTATGGCCTACTGTCGGATTGTTATTCATTCCACACAAAGTGAAAATCGGCCTTAACCGGAGCAAATGCGACATGCAGACCTTGAAGGGTTTGAGGTTTGGTGT
>NW_026684879.1:0-4593 GCF_943735745.2 Anopheles bellator | reverse complement strand
GCTGGGTCCTACCCTCCAGCGTTACTCTACTTCTAAGACCGCTAAGTTACATGATCCTCTCCTAAAGGTACCTGCTTTGGTTTTCACCCACGCTTGACGACATCTTCCGTCCTTTGATAGTATAGGTTCCACCACTATACCTCTTATCCACTGTTTTCTATTCTTTCCCTCAACTACGTAAACCATATCCCCTTCTTTAATTGCTTTTGTCTCCTCAAACCATTTTGTCCTTCTGTTCAATGTTGGAACATACTCCCTCACAAATTTTTCCCATAATTGGTCTGCGTATAGCTGAGATCGACGATATTTGTCTCGAAGTGCTTCGGCTGGGTGAGGGGTCGCTGGAACCGACTGTGCTTCATTTGGCGATACTCCACGTAAGAAGTTATTTGGGCACAGCGCATCCAGTGACTCATCAGCTACATACGTCAACGGCCGAGAATTCACCATGTCTTCAGCCTCGGCGATCGTCGTTTGAAGTACTTCGTCAGTCAGTCTCGTTCCGTCCTGCAATTTAGCTAAAGTTTCTTTAACGGTTCTTACTAGTCTTTCCCACGAGCCTCCCATATGCGGTGTTCCTGGCGGGATGAATCGCCAAGAAGTGCGCGCGTCCGTAAGCTTCTCCGCGCATTCTTCGTCGATGCTTCTTATTCCATCGATGATTTCCTTGCTGGCCGCTTTGAGATTCGTTCCATTGTCCGAAATAAACTCCGACGGCGGACCTCGCCTACATGTAAATCTTCGAATGGCCATTAAGCATGATGATGCGCTCAAGTCGTACGCTACTTCTAGGTGCACTGCTCGAGTTACTAAACACGTGAACAATACTATCCATCGTTTTTGCCTACTTCGCCCTACTATCACCTCAATTGGGCCGAAGTAGTCAACTCCCACGGAGTTGAAAGGACGTTGCATGCACAATCTTTCGTCGGGTAACGGCGCCATTCTGGGGTTTGCGGGACGATTTCGGTGTACTTTACACCAGACACAGCTACTCGCCACTCTTTTCAACACCGCGTTGACATTCGGTATGTAGTACCGTTGCTTCAATTCGTTTTTTACTGCTTCTCTGAAGGAATGCCCTTGCTTTTCATGATATCGCTGAACGATTCTACTTGTAACGTCATGATCTTTCGGCAAAATTATTGGAAATCTTAGATCGAATGGCAAGTTTTCGGCATTCATAGTTCTTCCTTCAATGCGCATAATTCCTTCGGCATCAATCATTGGAGTGAGTCGATATACAACACTGCACTTTTCAAGCGGAATCCATTCCTCAGTTGACAAATTCATATTCCGCCGAAGTACCTTTAGCTCATCCGCAAAGTGATCTGCTTGTGCTATCTTTATCAACAGGCGTTCAGCTTTATGGTATTCCTCCTGCTTTAACGGGACTATTTTACCTTTTCTATTGTTTGGCAGTATTTTCTTCTGCTGTAGTTCAGTCGCTCTCAAGCATTCTATCTCATTACCTTGTACTTTACGTCTGCAGTTGGACACAAATCTCAGTGCGCTCGCTACTGTTCGAACTATTATATTCCATTTCGAAATTCTTGATATGTCGATGAAACATTCCTGAAGTGTGATCTCATGGTGTAGATACATTTCTCGAAGTTCCTCTACGGCGTTCACTTCAATTTTTGGCTGTTGCGGCCACTCTGATTCGTTTCTATGAATAAATTCTGGTCCGTTCAACCACGCACTCTGAGGTTCGAAACACCACTCTTTGCTCGGTTTTGTCACATTATCGGCTACATTAAGTTTAGATGGAACCCAATGCCATTCGGTTACGTTGGTAAGTTCGATTATTTCCCCGATTCTGAAAGCGACGTACGGTTTATATCGATATTGTTCTGATCGTATCCACGAGAGTACTGTGCGGGAGTCACACCAGATGAACTGCTTCGAAATCTTCAGTCTATGCAGTTGCTTTATGGTTCGAGACAACCTAGCTCCCAAAACTGCACCACACAGTTCTAGTTGTGGGATCGTACGTGCTTTCACCGGTGCTACTTTATGGCGACTCATGATTAGCGAACATTTGACTTCTTCACCATAAACAGCTCGAAAGTATGCTACACATCCGTAAGCTAGTTCACTGGCGTCGGTGAAAATATGCAATTGCAGCTCTTTTATCTCCTTTGTTGAGGCTTTTCCAAAGTACGCGCGTGGGATCTTAATATCTTCAATTTTCGGCATAAGCACTCTCCAATTTTCCCAATCACGTACTGATGATTCGTCTATGGGCTCATCCCAATCGCAACCAGTCCGCCACAACTTTTGAACAAGCATCTTCCCTATCACTACAAAGGGGGACAAATAGCCCATCGGGTCGAAGAGGGACATGACGCAACTAACCACCGCTCGCTTAGATGGGTGGTCATATTCGTGAGCTTTAGAGGGCGGTCGAAACTGAAACGAATCTTTCTTCACGTTCCATAATATGCCCAGCACTCGATCTACTTTAGCCATCCCTTCGGCATATTTTTCCTTGAAGTGGATCTCCTGTGCAGGCTTTTCTTCGCCCATTTCTTCGCTAAGTCTTTCTTCATTGCTAACCCAATTTCTTATGTGGAAACCACCTTTAGAGTGAACATATTTAACCTGCTTTGCTAACGTCAGAGCTTCCTCGATAGTATCTGTGCTGTCCAAATAGTCATCCACATAGTGTCGATACTTGATCGCATCACAAGCTTCTGGAAATTCGTCTGCGTATTCATCAGCATTCGCATTCTTTACGTATTGAGCTGAACAAGGCGAGCACGTCGAACCGAACGTGGCAACGTCCATCACAAATATTCGAGGTTCGTTCTTTATCGGATCCGGGAAAAGGAACCGTTGCGCTTGCTTATCCTCCTTTCGTATCGCGATCTGATGATACATCTCTTTTATGTCGCCTCCGAAGCCGATGCTACTTTCTCGGAACGGACACAGCACAGATGGTAGTGAACAGAGTAGGTCGGGACCTTTAAGCAGCTCTGTATTCAATGATATTCCTTTCACTGATGCAGCTGCATCCCACACCATTCTTATTTTTCCGGGCTTGTTTGGATTTTTTACTACGCTTATCGGTAGGTACCAAACCGCAGCCGGATCTGTTTCTTCTAGTTCCGATTGCGTTATTAGATGGGCATAACCCTTGTCTTGATACTCCTGGATCATGTCCTGTAGTGCACTACTGAGCTCAGTGTCTTTCGCCAACTTCCGCTGCAAGCTCACCACACGTTGTTTGGCCATCTCGTAACTGGGTGGAAACCTCCTTTTTTCTTCTTTCCACAGCAGCCCGGTCTCAAATCTATTTCCTACGCGCACCGTGGTCGCTTCTAGGATTTTTCTTGCTCTGCGCTCCTCCTTCGATTCTGGCGGATTAACCCCCGAAACTCCAGTGTTGTCCGTTATATATTGTGCTTTTAGGACGTCGTGTAGCTCTTCGTTTGAAACTAGGAAAGATGTATGATAGTTACTATTTTCTTCTTGCCCGCTGTCACTTCTCAACTTTCTTGGCCCATAAATGGACCACCCAATTTTGCTTTTCACTGCGATTGGTTCGCCAGGTTGACCAATCTTCGAATCTAGTGGCGCGAATAAATGAATGTTGTCCAGCCCGATCATAATTCCCACATGTTTCCTTGCAACATCTTCTACTGGTACGTCTCTAAGGTGGGCATACCGCTCTTTCAATTGTCGACACGATTCTCGCTGCTTCGGCAGAACCAACTTCTTAACAGTTCGTGCTCCTTTCAGAAGGAACTTCTCGGGAGAACTGGAGGTTGACAGGACCACGTCAATTTTCCTGGAACTGTCTTCGCGCCGCTCAATTCCTCCGCTCCACGTCATAACTAGCGGTTGCAATTCTCCCTTCAGCTCTAGATCATCAGCCAGTTTTTCTTCTATGAATGTACCTGACGCTCCTTCGTCGAAGAACGCCACCGTATCGCACTTCATCTCTCCGGCAGACAGAGTAACTAGCATCGTGCGAAATATTGTTGATTTACCTTGTTCGCTGTGTACATTGCATAGTTCCTCACTGACGGTTGTACGATTCGGATGCAGCAAGGGATGGTGTTTTTCTTCGCATCCTTCACGATCGCAGGCTCGTTTGAACCTGCACGCTGATCTGCCGTGGTAGTTTAGGCAGTTCTTGCAAAGCCCATATTTCTCCACACTCTCCAGCCGTCTACCTACGGAGAGATTTTTAAATTCATCACAGTTTCTCACCTTGTGTAAGGCACTCTGGCACACGAAACACTTCTTTTCTTCCTGTGCAACTGCATGGTGGTGGACTCTCATGCGTTTATCACCTCGGCTGCTTCCTACTTGCGTCCTGTGATTATCGAGATCCTTCATCTCGGTAATGTCCTCGATCAGCTCGCTCATGTAATCTGCGAACACCTTCAAGGATGTCCCTTTGTTGTTCCGACGGTATCGCACCCATTCCAGCTGATAACTCGGGGGCAACTTTTCCTCTAATTCTTCCACCAGCAACGGATTACACAAATGCTCCGTCATGCACGCCGCTGTCACGTGCCCCACTAGCTGTTTTACAGCCACGCCAAACGTAATGAACGATTCCAGGCGCTCGGCGCTGGGTGA
>NW_026684878.1:0-4594 GCF_943735745.2 Anopheles bellator | reverse complement strand
CTCGCTCGCGCAACAACATAAGCGGTGGCCTGGTGGGGCCAGGTGGGCATCGGGTGGTGGTGGTGGCGAAATGTCGTTTTCCCTTTTTTGGCAACTGGCCACGACACCGAAGAGGAAGTTGGAGGAAAGAAACGGGCGCCGAGAGACAGAGAGAGAGAGAAAGAATCGTAGGACGGAGCCGGCTCGGTAACGAGCCCGCTCGGGCCCGGATTGCGTGCTGCGATCAGGTAATTTCCCATAACCTCGAACTCGCTCGAACCTCGAACGGCGCAGCATCAGACGAGACGGAACGGATTCTCGTCCTAACCCACCCGCCGCTGCCCTCGATCGACAGTGGGCCGTCGGGCGATCGGCGATCGTTTCGAAATAGCCGCCGCCAGCAGCAAGCCGCCGAAATTCTGCCGAAATGACCCTCATTGTTCGATTGGTGCTCGCGAACGGTTTGCCGTTGATTTTCGTCATCATCATCATCGGCATCGGGATCTTAATAAAAACGGTTGAGTTGAAGCGTAAAGCCCACCGCTTTTCGATGCTAAACAGTGTTGCAAATTAATGAAACGGTGGCCAGTTCTCTGCACTCAGTTTTTATGTTACCGAAAAGTACATTAACGCGGCAGTCATTAAAGTGCTCCCGGCCTTAATGAGGAAGATCGGACAACCTGTCGGGAGTGCTCGCTGCGCTCCTGGAAGGCTAACCGATTGCAACATACTCGCCCCACTGCCGGGGGCTCGACACACTTACACATCGCCCGGGGCGCATTAACACAAACACACTGGAGACTCGAGCGATCGAGGGTCATCGAGTGGGTCGGGGTGGCGCGGATTTCGTTCACGGACGTTCATTCACTTTCGTCGTGCGTTCGCCTGCGCGCTATGCGATGCGACTTGTGAACCACGTCCGTTGTGCCGTCCGTTTTTGCGCAGATAAAACCGAGTATGACCCGTGGGCCGGGGGCAGTGACAAAAGAAAAAGGTCACGCGGTCACTCCGTAGCAGTAGAGGAGAGCGCCGCGGCACTCGTGACGATGCCGGTAGGACCCGGTAGGCTTTCCTTAATGCGCGACCATATTTCTTTGCCGCAGCCTAATGAAGCCATCAGCGGTGACGGCGCCCCACGCTGACCGGTCGCTAACGAGCTGCTAACTTTAGCCCATTTCATGCCGTTACGGGTCCTCGTAGGCCGCGGTGAGACGAATCGAACGGACACAACCGAAAAGCATCGACAGTGCAGCGATGACTGATCGGCCCGGTGGCTGGGTTGAATCATTTGTCGATCGATAGTCGCTCATCCTGGGATCAACCGTCGGTCTGGGATCCGTTCCTTCGAAGGCACCTCAACGACGCCGACCCGGCTGCCACCCGTCTCACGTTACTAAATAATTACCGTCGGCCCAACCCGTCACCCGTCGGCATCGATTGTGTAACAGCAAACGATCATTACACCGACCGGCCGTTGATCCGATTTTTTTGCTATCCATTTCGCGCCCGCAGGATGTGTGTCACGAACGTGTACCGGGCGACCGAACACTGGTGGGGTTCAAACTTTAATCTAACCCATACTTACTACGGCCGAGTACTGCTCGTACGCACACCGACCGAGCGAATCATTAATTTGCATAATTGTATCATGGTGCGAGGTGTTGGCGAGGATTTTAATGACAATTTTATGCGGTTCGGCCGGCGAATGTGCCCCGACCGGGGCTAATGATTCTATTGTTTCAGGGCTGCTGCAGGGTGCCAGCGTGATGTAAGGAGGCTGACGAATGTCTCATATGTGTGCCCCGTTTTTTCGGCAGCTGTTAATTGGTTTATCACTCAACAAGTGACTATCGCTGACAAACAACCTACATCCGCCTCGGGCGACCAGAGAACCAGAGCCATTTTTCTTCTCCGCCGACGACGATGACGACGACGACGAAGTGTCGCATCATTGCGGAACACATGAAGCCATCAATTACTTTGGCCTGCGTTTCGGAACTTTTCAACGGTCGCTTCAAGCCCAAAGTCACGTTCCTAAATCCCGGTCCCATTAGCGGCAGCGCGTGAGGCCGAAAGGATCTTGAGGTCCCTTTTCGCTCGCCGTTTGTTTTGCCTTGTTGCCGGCAGGGAAATGGGACGCTGGCAAGTGCTCACGAGGCCGGAAGTCGATTATTGGTGTCACTGGTTCCTGCTGAGGTTTGTCCTCGCCTTCGGTTGTTATGGAATCTCCCTCCAGGAAGGGGTTAAGCGGAATCGGTGTCACTTGTTTACGCGCGGTGGAAAATGGTTTTCCCACCGTTTTCCCAGCCGTTCGAAACCCTTTGGCAAATGTGAGGGGATGGAAAATTTAACGCTCGAATGGAGTTTTCATGTCTTGAAACAGGAGATTGGTCTTGGGTTCGATTTGTGTTCGAATTGCGTGACTCTAATTCGGTGAGCAAAAGTTCACACGGTTCAACAGTTGCCTATTTTAGAAGAATTTCCTTTGGGAAATGAGCAAATTTTAGGAATCCTTTCACACGTTAATATGACAATTACATTGATGATAAATTATTGTTATTTTTAGTAAAGTTATAAATTGTTGTAGTTATCTAATATTTCAAGGTCAAGTAGGTCCGTATTTTTAAGACATATTTTACTTTAAAGAAATCCACAAAGACGAATGGAAACCTTTTGTTGTTTAACTTTTATTATTCAATTAAAGAAATCATTAATAACTAAAATGAAGATTATGTTGTGAAAATACGTTACATTCGCCAGCTACTGAAATAATCGAAGTGTAATTTACAAAATTACCCACAATTTCCCAAGAACCAAGAAAGAGTTCCCATCGACTTGTGACGGCCGCAAGCCGCCAAGTGTCGCTCTCCATGTAACGACCGACACAGTAGCTAGATTTTATCGTAGTGCCACGCGAAACATGGCCTAAGACTAACGTAATACGTAATTTTACAACTTACCGCAACAAGTTTATCTAAAGAAAATCCTTCTCCATCTTCTCATTACAGGTTCGTACATTCAACATTCTTGCACGAACGTCCGACAGCGGGTCTGGCAACTGCGCTCCGTCACACGCGGAACATCGCACAGGATTTACGTGGACACGGGCTGCAACCCGAGACTGTGTCTAAGGGCCGGTGGGGACCCTACCACCGGGCGATGATTAATCCGCCACCCGTCGTTGTGTCGGCCAGGCGATCGATCGAAACGCAAATTCGATCGCCAAAAACGTGTCTCTCGTGTCCCAGCGACCTCCGCGCTGCCTCTGGACCTAATGGCTAATGGGACGACAAATGGAGTGCCGCTGGCCGTGCTCGAAAGTCAGGCGGGCGAGACCATATGCGCCACGCGCATAAACCCCCCGCATTATGCTGGGTCCGGCCGGGCCGAGTGTGGGTCCCGGGAGCTAAACGACGCCGACGACGCACTCCTTCGGCGTACCATTCAATCATTCAATTTTTGCGATATGGCTATTTGACTGTTATTACGACCATTATTGGCCATTAACGGGTGGATGTGGACCGCGCCGTTGTTATTGTTGTTGTTGGCCGCGGGGGCTCGATGTTTATTTACTTGTAGCCCGGCAGCCCCACAACAACTTGGTCGTAATGAATTGCGACGAGTGATAAATGTTTTGGCCACGGCTGCCGACTTTGTGCCAATCGGCAGATCGTTTGGGTTCGCTGCAGCCTCGGACGACGCCGCGTTGCTTATGGGAATTCGCCGGTCTCCGGAGGGTCTCCGGCAGCTCGGCTGCTGCCATCCCGGCACTGCTGGCCGGTCTTTTGACGCAGCTGACGTGTTCGGGTGCTACCGCCGTTTGTTTGACCCAACAAAATAGTTAATCCCCCTGCGGGCGCGCGCGTCGAACGGACGTCGGCTTTGGTGGACCGTCGTAGGTGGAACCGACCGTCGAGTAGCGTTCTGTTTGATGAAGTGACGCGACGGCGACGGCGGCGGCGGGTCTTAGCGTCGCCTTTTTAGCTCCTTAATGGAGACAAGCGAGACCCGCGCGCCACCGAAGAGGTATTTGTGTCAATTACTGAGCCCGCGAGAGATGAGGTTGAGATTGGCCGGACCGCTCGCAGGACCGTGATTGATTAGCTGCGCCCGCCAGGACCCGTGGCTACGTGGCTAATGTGTTCCGTACGCGAGCGCGACAACCACCACCGGGAGATTATCAGATCTGGTCGGTCGGCTGACCGGCACTTGTCCTGTGGCCACTCGCGACATTGTTGCCACGGATCGAGTTTTCATAATTGGCCTCGGTCTTTTCGGGACAGGGCGGCAAGTGCAACGCATAACGGGCGCATAAGGGTGGCAAGAGTTTATCGGGTTTGTATCGCACGTCGCGTTGCCGTGCTGTGTTGTGTGAGAAGATCGATGAGGACGACTCTTGCTTGAGGTGGACGCATCCCGTTGGACTCGAAGCTTTATTGCAATTTTCCTCTTTTCTTTGTATTGGTTCCAACGGAGTGCTTTTACTTCATGGTTTCATACAGGATTTTCATATCCTTCCGGTGATAAGCATAACAGGAAGTTGCTCTCATTATTATGTATGCTGAAAGAGTCGGTTCATCATGCATCATTTTTTTTTTTTTTTTTTTTATATATT
>NW_026684877.1:0-4595 GCF_943735745.2 Anopheles bellator | reverse complement strand
GATCTTAAGCTACGTAACCGCTGTGCCGCGTTACAGGTGGTCTACAACTCGGCCAATCCTGACAACACAAATTGTCCTCAATTTACAACTCGTCTATACACTTAGACCCTTGCGTATCAGTATTGATCCATTTTTTTAGTTTATCCGCTTCTAAAACTCCATCATAAGGCATCTGAGTGATTTGACACCCTTCTATGTCCCTAATTACGTATCGATCGTTAGGAAGTTTCTTATAAACTATATAAGGTCCGCGATAATTAGCTGCTAATTTCTTATTGCTACCTGTAGTATGATCTATGTGACGAATGACTACATAATCTCCTATTTGGAACTCTGGGGCTGGCTTATGATTGTCATTGAAGTACTTTTCGTTGATACTTTGAGACTTAAGGATATTTGCACAAGCTACCGATCGTGTGGCGCCCAAGTCCCTGTCAGTGTAATCGTTCTTTGCGTCTAGGTATTCAGTCAATTCGTCTACACAAGGTCCGCGTTGCTCGACCCCATATAGTAGGACAGATGGCAGAAAGCCTGTGGTGGCATGGACTGTATTGTTCAAGGCATATTCGGCTGAACGTAAATGACGATACCAGTCGACCTGATCGATTGGGTCAGATAGTTTGCCCAGTATAGACCGTAGAACACGATTAACTCTTTCGACTTGTCCATTGGCTTGGGGAGAAGCAGTCGCATTAAGAACATGAGTGATACCGTGATTCTTCAAGAAATCACTAAAATTAGTAGACGTAAAACAAGTACCGCGATCACTTATAATTCTTCGAGGACGACTATAATATGACATGTACTGGTTCAACGAGACGCAGGCATCTATAGCGCTCGTCGAAGTGGCTGGGTATAATTTGATAAATTTCGTAAAGCTGTCTATGACCACCAGCACATATTTCTTCCGCGACTGAAGAGATGGTAGAGGACCTAAATGATCGATATGCAAAGTGTCGAATGGTACTGCTGCTTTTGGAATGCTAAACATATTGCGATTGACTTTACGAGAGGGCGCTGAATGGACAATACATTTCAAACAGTTTTTGATAAAGTTTTCGACAGTGCCTTTCATTTGAGGAAACCAATAGTGTCGTCGTATTGAGTCGTAGGTCTTATCGACTGCTAAATGGCCAATTTTTTCATGGATGTGCCTGATAACATTGTTCACCATTTCGCATGGGACGTATAACTGCAGCTGGCCAGAAGAAGGGACGTGATATACTAAACCGTCTCGAAGGGTGAATTTGCTAACTTCTTCCGTTTCTAATCGTCGCTTTAATGCTTCAATGTTGGGGTCACGCATCTGGGCCACGGATAATTGAAAATCTAGGTCGACTTCACATAAGGCGCCTACAGCCTCTGTCCGGCTCAGGGCGTCTACGTGTGGCATGACGGATCCGGGACGATATTGCATTTCGTAATCATAATTTTCCAAAAACAACGACCATCGTGCTATCTTGGCTGACAGATTAATATTTTTTAGCGTCGCAACAAGAGAATTGCAGTCAGTGACTATCTTAATGTGAAGACCATGTACGTATAGATGGAAACGCTTCAAAGCATAAATGACTGCTAGTGTTTCGAGCTCGTAACTATGCAACTTGGATTCATCTTTAGAGGCAGTTTTAGAAAAATAAGCGATCGGATGTAACTTTCCATCATCTTGTTTTTGAAGCAATACGGCACCAAACCCCAAGGAACTCGCATCACAATGCAATACCGTTTCACGCTTTGGATCAAACAGGGCCAAAATTGGGGATTCAGTGAGCTGTGTACGCAGCGTTTTGAAAGCAGTAAGACAAGAAGTCTCAAACATGAAAGGCTTGTCCTTAGATAGTAGATCCGTCAGAGGTTTGGCGGTACGTGAAAACGAAGGAACGAACCTACGAAAATATGAGAACAGACCTAGGCATCTTCGCAACTGCTTTGTATTAGTTGGAATTGGGTAATCTTTGATCGCTTTTATGTGTTTGTCACTAGGTCTGATTCCCGAAGAATTCGCTTTATAGCCTAGATAATCTAATTCCTTATAAGCAAACAAGCATTTTTCAAGTCGGAGTTCTAGTTCGTGTTGGCGTATTTTGAAAAGTACAGCACGGAGCGTTTCTTTGTGTGTTTCTAAATCGACTGAAGCAATAATTATATCGTCTAAATACACAACAAGTTTTTCATCTTCGATGAATTCCCGCAGAATAGAGTTAATAAACCGTTGGAACTCAGAGGGAGCATTCCTTAATCCAAAAGGCATCTTAAGATATTCGTACTGTCCATCAGGTGTCACAAAAGAGGTATACTTGACCGAATCTTCATGCATCTTAACTTGGTGGAATCCGCTCTTCAAATCAAGTAGGGTGAAAAAGTGTTTGCTGGCAAGATGTTCGAGACAAGTCTCAATGAGAGGTAAGGGATAATTATCTCGAACAGTAATCTTATTAAGTGGTCGGTAGTCCACGCACATTCGTATTTCTCCGCTTTTCTTCCTCACCAGTACAAGAGGTGACGCGTAGGGGGAATTGCTTGGCTGAATTACATTTTCTTTTATCAGGTCTTTCACAATATCTTTGACTTGGTACCTCTCTCCATAAGACAGTCTGCGTGGTTTGCAAAATATGGGCGTGTCGTGGGAAAGGCTTATCTTCATTTTGTGCGTGGATGGAGTTATTTTATGGTGAGGAAAGTTGATGTAGTTGTGGTTGATAATGGATAGGATGTCTGCCTTCTCCGAATTGGATAATTCCTTTCCTAAAAGGAATGATTCTCGGTTATCGCTAGTATCAATAGCACAAATTTCTTTGATAAAGGCGTCGTCTGAAAATTCTGGAGATTTTAATCCCTGACAGAACTGAAGTTTTATGCCGAACTTTTCTAATAGGTCACGACCAATAATGATCGGCCACGACATAATGGACCGATCAAGAATAATGAAACTATGCTCCTCATCATGCCCACGCAATTGAATGTTACATCCAGCCCGTCCGCGGGATGATAGTGATAAGCCGCCGAGTCCTCTGTAGTTAGTTGTTGTAGCATCCCTTAGCATCTCCTTCGAAATTAATTTGTCTGAAATGAAGCTTACAGGGCTGCCTGTATCGAGAAGAGCGCTTTCGATGAAGGGCTTAGTCCAATGACTACCATTCTTTATGGTGACGCTCACCAATTCCGTTTCATGCAGTACGTTATCATCGGATACAGCGGCGGAGGTCGTGCCGACGGCAGGGTTGGGGCACGCGCGATAAGTGTGTCCTAGTTGATGACATCGGAAACACGATCCACTCGGGCGGGGGGGTAAGGGGCAGGCACTCTTGTAGTGTCCAAACTGCGAACAGTTGTAGCAGCGGGACTTCTCCTCGCTCGCGCCGATTTCACCTCGCGGCCTATTGGTGGTGGGGGCAGTCGCGGTTTTTGCGACGATGGGCGACTTCGGCGTTGAGCGCGCGATCACTGGACGCATCTCCTCGTAACTTTTCAAAAACTGTTTCAGTTGGTCTATAGTATGCACCGTGAAGCGGATGGCTGCGGTGTTCATCGGGTCACCGATCCCATCCAGCACAATTGGAATTAGTTCCTTTTCGGCAATAGCACCTCCGCTAATTTCCAACATGTCCAAAAAAAATCGGGTTATGGTTTCATCACGCGATAGTCGACGGGCTCGCAGTCGCCGGTAGATTCCCTCGATTGACAAGGACTTCTTGAAGGTGACGAGAAGCTCATTCTTAAGATCGCCGAAAGTCTCTGCCGCAGCATTTTTTGCAAGTAGAGCTGCAGTTCCGGTGAGCAGTTTCCGTGTCGTATGAAGCTTTTCGGCGTCGCTCATTCCGTACGGCTGAAAAGCACGCTCAAGCTGGTCGATCCATGTCTCAACGCGATCCGGACTATCGCCACTGAACTTATCGATGAATTCCTCGAATCTGGCGGTGCGGCGATACTGAGGGCGATCACCTTCCAGATCAGCCACCCTTGCACGCAGTTCTAGGAACTCCATCCGATTCCGTAGAGCAATCAACTCAGCTTCCATCGCATTCGCCGAATTTTCTTCTTTAGCAGGACTCACCCCTGTAACGCCTTCACGGGGCGGCGAAGGGCCGTCCCTCGGCTGGGTTGCAGGGCCTTCTACAAGGTAATCGTATAGCGATCGAATTTGTGCGATGGTGGCCGTCGGCGGCACGTTCACTTGGCCAGCAGCCAACGCACACAACATTTCATCTTTCGTACGCATCGCAATTTCACGCCTTTTATGGCGGAACCACTCACTACAGTGGGGTAATCAATGTCTTTTATATTCACTCTTTTCGTTCAGATCCCACTTCTGAGATGTAAAACAAGATGGCTCATTACGCGGGACTCAAGACAGAACAATAAAACACGTGGGCAGCAAGCACAGAAGACAGAAGACAGAAGACAGAAGACAGAAGTTCAGAATACATCTGATTCGGATCACATCCAACGATGGAATCACGCTTTTATTCTACTTCCGTTGACAAGTGTGACATTTGACAGCAGGGTTCGGTCTGAGGGTACGTGAACACAGGTTTGACAGCAGGGTTCGATCTTAAGCTACGTAACCGCTGTGCCGCGTTACAGGTGGTCTACAA
>NW_026684876.1:331-4602 GCF_943735745.2 Anopheles bellator | reverse complement strand
TAGTACCGGCATTATAACGGCAACGGAGATCGACTTGCTCGTTGTGGTTTCCCATGAAATAAATTTGCACATATTTATATTCTGCATCCGGTAGAGGTAGTATAGATCCAGCACGATGATAGATTTGTCCTTGAACCTTAAAAGTGGGCATAAATTGTTCATGCACAATGTTGGTCGCACCGAATGACGTCATTTGGAAACAGGAATTATACTTACGAATATTTTGTAGAAAGTGCTTGGATATTGTCGTTTCGCCTGCTAGGTACTGCATTAATTTCTCGGGTGGAACACATAGTTCAGGTAGTTTCAATTTTCCACTTGCACAACACATCCCTGGTGGTTCAGTTTTGAATTTTTTGGCTAAGCAGTATTGGCAAACTTTATCCATTTCTCCTATGATAATTTGGGGATGATGTTCGTAATCATGATATGGATTGTATCGGAATGCACATTCTTTAAGTTCAGATATTCTAGACACGCTTAAATTCATATGCCGCCTTCGTTCAACTTCCAACCGCACTTCTCGTTGATCGGACGTTTCAGATGCTCGGCCTGCCTGACTGCGCGTTCGTAAGGACTTCAATCTCACCCGACGCTGATCCGGAGTCTCAGACGATCGGGCTGCACGGCGTGCTCGCTGGGTCTCCAATCGCACCTGACGCTGATCCAGAGTCTCTGACGATCGTGCTTTCCTTTTGCGAATCCGCTGGCCTACGACTTTCTTCTGCTGTTGCTTAGCTGCCTCTGCACGTCTCGACGTGTTCGCTGTTGGTCTACGACTTGTTGTTATTACTATTTGAGAGACTTTGAGCTCGTGGCTTCTTTCGTTCTGGCACGGGTTTCGACATGATTTCTGGCTCGGTCTCTGGAAATGGTACTTGCATTTGTAGGTAGAATTCGGTTCCCCTTTTAAACGGCTCATTAGTTGCTGTGATACAACGTACATTTATTAACACAGTTTTTAACCCCCGCGAAACAATAGACACCAGTATATTCACATACAAATGTCGGTTTGTCGATAGTGACAATTGCATTTGTTAACATTGCCGTTAACGGCCGTCTCATAAACCACGGATGCATGCGCGGAAGAGATAGACGATGTCGCGCTCTCACTCGCGCTCATTGACCCACCGTCTCCACCGTCCTTCCTCCTCCTCCTCCTCCTCCTCCTCCTCCTCCTCCTCCTTCTCCTTCTCCTCCTCCTCCTCCTCCTCCTCGTCCTCGTCCTCCTCCAACACTGCTTTCACGATAGGCACGATCGACGATTGTGATCTCTTTTTCACCGACTGGAAGGCCTCGCTATGCCCTCTCGCTCGAACGCGCCTCGGGTCGACCTCGGGTCGCGTTAGGCGCAGCGAGCAAGCTTCGTGCGCTGCTCGCTGCGGACACCGCGACATACCAAAATCCATTTTTATATATAGAGAAGAAGAAGAAGAAGATAGAGAAGAAGAAGAAGAAGAAGATAGCAGATCGTGTTGCCATTGATTTATATTGCGTGAATATACACTACGGGCTTCGGCCCTTACTTACTTACTTACTTAATCCGGCTACAACCGCCGAGCGGTCTTTACCTGCTCCAAGGAACCTTTCCACCACTGGCGGTCGGGCGCCTTCGTCCACCACATTTGAATACCGGCCACTGTTGCGTCCCGGTCGACACAATCCCTCCATCTCACACGGGGCATACCACGCTCCCTCTGTCACTGTGGACGGCCTAAGAGGACTTTCCGGGCTGGTTCATCGTCCGCCATTCTCATGACATGACTACCCCAGCGGAGCCTGGCGAGACTGCACGACAATGAGGTCGTCGTACATTGCGTACAGCTCGCTGTTCTAGCGGCTCCTCCTTTGTCCCTCATCACATACGGGGTCAAATATCAATCTGAGCATCTTCCTCTCGGACGCGGCTAAAAGTGTTTCGTCTGTTTTCGATAGTGTCCAAGTCTCAGATGCGTATGTGAGTACTGGGATTACGAAGGTTCTGTATAACCCCAGCTTCGACCGTTGCGACACGAGATGTGAGCGAAATAGCTTGCTCAGACTGTAGAAAGACCTGTTGGCTGCTAGCACTCTGGCGCGAATCTCCTCGGTTATGTCGTTGTTGGTGCTAACCTTTGACCCTAGATAGGTGAAGTTCGGGACGACTTCAAACTTTCGATCACCTATTACGTCACCCCCACGTATGCTCGCCGATGTTGTTGGTGTGGCTGCTGACGGTGGAACCATCATAAACTTGGTTTTATTTTCGTTTATCTGTAGGCTGAGGTTCTCCACGGCTTGCTCAATCACTGTTTAGGCTTGAGTTACATCGGAGAGCCGTCGACCTATAATGTCTATATCATCAGCATAGGCCAGGATCTGACTGCAATTGAAGTAGATTGTCCCTGAGATCTCCGCTCCTGAGTCCCGGATGGCTCGCTCCAGCACGATGTTAAAAAGGAGGCACGCTAGACCGTCCCCTTGGCGCAATCCCTTGGTGGTAGCAAAGGGATTGGAGAGCTTTCCATCCACCTTTACCTGGCTTGTGACGTTGGTCATGGTCATTGTCGTCGCTAGAGTCATCACGACAAATCCTCAAGGGCACGAGCTTTCTAACCCGGGCGCCACACTATGAGAAACTTGGATAAAATGTATGGCAGGCCAAGAAACTATGAATCTTTTGCTAGAGTTCCGTGAGTGACTTTGAGTTGCTTTTGAGCGCCTTATGTTTACGGGATATTTTCTCGTTTCGGGGGTATTTTTTTCAATCTGACAGTTTACGGCAAATTTCGGAAAATTTTTATTGCTTTCCAAAAATATGGCTAGTTTTTCGACAGCGGATCAAATTTTGACAAAAATGGCCATAGAAGGAGAAGGAAAGGAAACTGAAATATCAAGGCATAAACAAACGAACTGTCATTTCACTCACTGGAGCTCACGGAATATCTCGCGCAAAAACTTCAAGTGTGAATGCTAGCTTATCAAAAAACCTGTAGAGAAAACTCATAGGGTGGTCGAGGCGTAATGCGATCACCGTTCGCTCCGGCGCAGCGCATGGGCGCTGCGCTCTCTGCAGAAAATACCCGAACAACCCAGTGTGCAAAATTGAGTGCCCGAGCTACCCCTCTGCCTGCGACGAGGGCGAGGAAGGCTGAAACGGATGAATTCGAACGCCCCTCTGCCTGCGACGAAGACGAGAAGGGGCGAGCGGGCCGGTTCATGAGGGTCCGGTCGTAGGTACACGGGTAAAAGAGCGGAAGAAACCACGAGAGGAGGGGGTTTCATGCGCTAGCTTGTGGGTTTCATTTACAGGGAGGGTAGGGTTTCAGAGCCGAGGGGCCATGCGAACGCGAAGACGAACAGACGAGCGAAAGGAAGAGGAATACAAAAAAAAGAGATAGCGAGATCGAGTAAAAATTATAAGTCCGAGAGAGAACGGGCAGTCGACGGGCTCCAAGTCAAGTGCAAGTGTTCTTCGTTCCATCGCGTGTGATCCTGATAGAAATAATCCAGGTAAGTTTATTGGACAGTATTCAGTAAATATCAAATAATGTTGAAATGTTTTCGCTTTGCTCGTTTCAGATGTTCAACAGGGATGCAAAACATTTTTCAACGTGTCTACGGCGTCAACAACAAGTGATATTGTCGACGCACCAAATTGCTACGACCGCTATAGTGAAGTGTGAAGAGTGTACGCGAACCGAAAAAAGAGAGAAAATATACGCTTCGAAACCGAACCAACCGTGTTATTTTGGCTAGGGGGAATTGGGAGAAAGAAAACGAAGAAAGAGAGGGGACACACAGGAGAGAGGGAGACAAGGGGGTCACGCTGGAGAGTTCATCTTTGGCGGTCGACTCGTTGCGCCGGTTGGCGTGCCGTTGGCGTTCCTTTGGAACTTTGCCATACAAAATTTGTTTGAAACCGCCAGTGGACCGCGAAAAAACCATGAAAAATGAACCTGAAAGAGCGGCCGGCACTCAATTTTGCTCACTGGGTGTTCTTCGTTCCATCGCGTGTGATCCTGATAGAAATAATCCAGGTAAGTTTAGTGGACAGTATTCAGTGAATATCAAATAATGTTGAAATGTTTTCGCTTTGCTCGTTTCAGATGTTCAACAGGGATGCAAAACATTTTTCAACGTGTCTACGGCGTCAACAACAAGTGATATTGTCGACGCACCAAATTGCTACGACCGCTATAGTGAAGTGTGAAGAGTGTACGCGAACCGAAAAAAGAGAGAGAAAATATTCGCTTCGAAACCGAACCAACCGTGTTATTTTGGCTAGGGGG
>NW_026684876.1:0-231 GCF_943735745.2 Anopheles bellator | reverse complement strand
ATCTGAAACGAGCAAAGCGAAAACATTTCAACATGTCTACGGCGTCAACAACAAGTGATATTGTCGACGCACCAAATTGCTACGACCGCTATAGTGAAGTGTGAAGAGTGTACGCGAACCGAAAAAAGAGAGAAAATATACGCTTCGAAACCGAACCAACCGTGTTATTTTGGCTAGGGGGAATTGGGAGAAAGAAAACGAAGAAAGAGAGGGGACACACAGGAGAGAGGG
>NW_026684875.1:0-4605 GCF_943735745.2 Anopheles bellator | reverse complement strand
CAGCACCCAACGCCCACCGACGAATCTTGCCGGACCCATACGCTTGTTGTCGGTTCTCTTGCAGTCCAACTACTAGACTGGCACTTGACTGCTACTGCACCAAGTGACTAAAGCATGCCCCACTTAGAATCGGGAACAATTGTATGATTTCTAGCAGCGCCTCTGGTGGTCGGATTGCAAATCTGTTGATAATCAAATCTTTAGTAAACATTCGACTTTCAGTGCTGAAAGTTTCATCTTAGTACGTGGAGTTTATGGAAAGTTATGCTTAACTGAACTCGAAAGAAGAAAACTAATTCTGCACAATCACGTCGAAAACACCACGTGGTCTACTTTAAAAATCTCAAAATTACAAAAATTCGCAAAATCAACTGTATATGCTGTACTCCATCGTTTCGTGGAACGCCGGGAAAATTCTGACGAGGTAAAAAGGATGCTTGCTTATGGATGATAAGTTCGGATATTAAATCGGAGAACACTGATCGAAGAACAACTGGTGGAGGACGGTGAACAATCAAAACACCATATTCTACTCGTTTGGCGGTTCACTTACTGATTGATTTGATTAATTGATTTTATTAATTGAACTTAGCACGTTACAAGGTTCCTACTTGGAGATACTTGAAGTCATTTTCTATGTATGTTATAGCCGCACCCACATTTTTAACGTATCTGCCAACCCGTCTTTTTAATTCAACTTCTGGTTTTGGGACTTTTTTAAGTTAGAAAAATTATGAATAAATCCATAAAATGATCAATATGTGTGTTTTGTTTCAAGTCTCGGTATTTATTGTGAGGCTTAATCGTCAGTTGACTTTCCTGATCGCTGAATGATTGGAAAATTCTGTTTGTCATACTGTTAACTAGGATTTTCAGCATTCCATTTGTTCCCAAGCTTCCAAAAGGGCTCCCTTAAGCTCATTAACAGAGCTGTATTGCTTCCTATCTGCATAAATTTGTCTACCAAATATTCGCCAGACATTTTCAACTGGATTAACCCAAGCAAATCGATTTAATGGGTAGCAAACCATGTTCTAGTTATCGAACTGGTGTGAATGCTAGCATTATCTTGTTGAAAACCCATTTTTTCGGCGGTCGGCAGCTTGAAACGGGAACAGACAGTCTTCTAGAATCTGGATGTAATCGTTAGAATCCATTTTACAAGATGTGGAAACCAGATTGAGCTTGCCCTCAGAGCAAAACCCAAGCCACACCATGAGAGATCCTCCTCCAAAGTTACGCGTGGAGAAGTACCCGGATCTTTGCCTAAATCTCGCCGCTAGCCTGTTAAACCGTCCGACCCATCCAAATGAAACGTTTTTTCATCAGAAAAGATCATCTACAATCATCCAATTTCAAAATGTTCCGCTTGGGTCTATCAATCCATTTTCTTTTTCACTTAGAACACTTCCTTCAAGCATATTTAAGTAATTCACTTGCAAAACTCGCCATGAAAACTACTCTCGGAAGCAAAACTCAAAGGGCGGCTATAGAAACTTGACAGAGCCTATATCGTATTTGGTCAAAAAGAAGCTAGAAATCAAATAAATTCAATCGAACTAAATGGGTTTATTCATAATTTTCCTTACTTAAAAAAGTCCCAAAACCAGAAGTTGAATCAAAAAGACGGTTGGGCAGTCCTTGAGGGAAGTAGAAATTAACTCGGAACGGTCGGTAGAGGTGGAACGATGGGTGGCTAGAGGACACGGTGAAGTAAGCTATCACCTAACTCAGCTCCTTTCCGGGCATGGGTTCTTCAGGGAGTATCTCAACCGGATAGGACGAGCCTCGTTACCACACTGCCCCGCGTGCAAAGACACAGTAGAGTCGCCCGAGCATGTACTAGTGACTTGTCCTAGGTTCGAGGCAGCAAGGAAACGCATGAACCTCGTGCTAGGTGCAGAAGTTGCAGCGGAAAGCGTTGTGGCGCTAATGTGCGAGACCCCTGCTTTTAGTGGGTGGGACCTGGAGAGTTTTAGTGGGTAGGTCCGGACTCCTCAGAGACCGGAAATCCCACACTACCGGCTAGGAGCTCTTGCCCTCTCAACGGTGCCTATGAAGGTTTCCCGCCCCGCATCGAAAAAATAAATAAGTGTGGTTTTCAATGCATCCCTGAATTCCCTTCCGCCTAACGGAGAGGTGAATTTGCTGTTCAATTTTTTGTTTTGTTTTATTCTTGCTATTTTATTTTATTTTATTTTTATTTTCCTAACCCAGATATATGTTCTTCCTGTGTTTTTTTATTGTCTTCTATTACTTCTACATTCTATTCTTGTCTTGTTTTGTCTTCTATATTTAAAATGGATGGGTTTATTTTCGCGTTTTCTATATTTGTTCTTCTAATTTTTGCGTTTTGCAATGTTTTCAAGGCATTATTATGTGTGACCTGTAATCTAAATTTTAACTCTTTCTGGTAAGAATCCAAATTGTTCAGTGGCTCGATATTACTGTTGCAAAATTCAAATAAGTTAGATTTCCTTCCGAATATCAATTCAAACGGAGTGTTATTGTGTTGGGTGTTAGGTGTGGTATTGTAACAGAAACAATAGAATGATAACCATTCATCCCAATCATTTATTTGTTGATTTCCAAAGTTTCTTAAATATCCATTTAAACATTTGTTATTACTTTCTAAAGCGCCAATCGTTTGAGGATGGTACGCCGTAGAACATTTATGGTCTAATTGAAGTTGTTTGCATACTTCATCAAAAATTCCCTTATATTCAGTACTTTGATCTATTTTAATACATTTCATACGACGAAACATACGTGAAAATGAATTTTGGACAGCTTCCTGGACCAAAATTTTATCTCGCCACGGCACGGGCAGATGTCCCCTTCAAGTTCAAATTTGTATTCGCCAATAAATATGCACAAAAATTAATGATATGGCCAGGAATTTTCACCTGTGGACGGAAATCAATTTTGGATCAATGTGGATTTCATCGTAAAGGATATCAACCCACTAAATTGCCCCAAACTCTGCCCAATCGAAAATTATTGGGCAACAATCAATAGGAAGTTGAAGAAGACTGAAAAGGTGATGCGGAATGCTGCAGAGATGTCGAGAAATTGAAAAAAAGGCCGCTGAGGTGGACTAGAAGATTGCAGTGCAGAAAATGATGGCACGTATTCCAAAGAAAGTTCGCGATTTCATCCGACGACCGACATAATAAATTTCTGAAGTTTTTCTCTTAACGTACAATGAAATACCGAGATAGAACTGATGTAATTGCTCCCGATTCGAACTGGGCCATGTTTTATTACAGTTTTAATTGGTTGATCGCAACGCAGGCTATCTCGCAGGACTCTTACACAGGCTTTTGCAGACGATTGATTGTGGCCGTGGTTGAAAAGTAGCTTGAAAAAGGATCTTTTTGCGCGCTAGTTGATTGTTGATGGTGGCTGATTGTTGCTGTTGCTATTGTTTTTTTCTTTCTTTTTTTCTCATGACGAAGCACTTTCTCTGTCTGTGTCTGAGCTCGCCTGAACGATTAATTGCTGATCCTTTGATTCGTTTTGCTACTCTTTGCTAAGATGCGAAATCCAGGACACATCCTACCGGAAACGACAAGGAAAGGAAAGACAACTGCCAAAGCTTGAAGTCTGAAAAAGGGCTTCATTTTGTGGGGCAAAGCTCCGCCGAGTGACACTGTTAGAAGCTATGTGTATGCTTGCCGCGGTCCCTAGCTTAGGTCCTAAACCCAGGAAACATAGATCCAAAACAAACCTGAAGGACCAAATACTGAAAGGCTTCCTCTCTCTCTCCCCAGCACCCTACACTGCGCTATGCCGGGCACAATTTAATAACTCAATTTTAGAACAGATAAAAGAAGTAGTTTCTGAGTGGCTGTCACCTTGGTCAGGCACACGGTATGATTGGTCCTAACCGCAAATATGATCGATCTGTCGCAAACGGCCTTTTGCGTCTTCCGAGAAGAGACGCAGGCACACACGGTAGAGCAGCAGACTGGGATCGGCTTCGTATCTTTCAGCTGGAAGTTGTGAACTGCAACCAAACGCAATGAGGTCAAGCGGCTTCAAAAACTTGCTGTTCTGGTTGTTGAAGCCGATACGGTAGCCGTTGATGCAGGTTCCGTTGGTCGAGGTCAGATCCGACACTAGAATATGCCCGTCGAAAATGCGAAGACTGCAGTGTTTCCGCGACACGTACGGGAAGGAACTCTTGGGCAAAGGAATGACGGAATAGAGGTTGTCGCGCCCTATCGAAATCACCGTACGTTCAGGCACAAGCACAGTTTTATGCTCCTCTTGGTGCAAACGTAAAAGATAGTGCTGTTGCAAATAGTTCTTCCAAGGTGGCCTGGGCACTATGATAGTACAGCGTTGATCCTCGACAGTTCGTTCGTTCTGTCGTTTCCGGCGCATGCTGAATATCTTCTTAAGGGCTTCCATCCTGAATCGGTTCGAATGCAGCCGTGGCTATATCTTGAACTAATGCCGACTTGACGTTAACTGCGAACTACACTTGGGTTTGCTGCTTGCTGTAACTAGCGCTTAAAGTCTGGCTGGGTCTTCGACGAGACGTTAGCTCCACCGTGGGGGAACAGCGCGAAAGAACTGAATCCTCACCCGTGCCCCAAC
>NW_026684874.1:0-4606 GCF_943735745.2 Anopheles bellator | reverse complement strand
AAGTGATGACAGGGGCTCCTCCAGGGGCGCCTTAAGTTTTATTTTACACCAATTGTTCTCGACCAAAACGCCATGCGATCGTTCTTTTCCCACCCTATTACGCTAGTAAAACGTTCCTTTTCTTCTCGTTTTGTGAAAATAATAATAGATAACACATTGTTCGATGTAAAATGAATATCTGAAGAGCGTTTTCATAAGGAAAGAAAGCGAAGGTAAGTTGAAAGTCGATAAAGCTTTATTCATATTATTGTGCTGCCCAGTGTACCAGGCAGGAATATTGTCCAAAGGAATAAATATTAAATTGTTTAAATCCAATAAAAATACAAGAATATATCATTAAGATGATAAGGGAAAGGTTAGCCACTCAATAACGCCAGTGAACGGAGGGAAATTTGAAATGGACATGCTTGCTGACGTTAGTTTCCGGATCATTTGGGGCACCGTCCGGAATTTCATGTATTTCCACCGATGAACCTAGGAACGTCGCTACTTCTTCTGTGTCCCGGTGCGATGTCCCAACTTTGGCATTACATTCGTTGCCCTCCGAAGGCCTTTTCGCCGTGGTGGAGCGAGCTACATACCCGCTCGTTTCTCCCAGCGAGTGATTATGCTTCAGACAATCGAGGTGCTTGAAAGGCCACAACTTTCTCCGCGGCCTCTGTATCCGATCCGGGCTGAGAGCTTTCCGGCGTAACAGCCATGAAATGTCGTCTTCCGGTTCGAGCCGCTGTAGATGCTTCTTGCGCATCGGTTTCCTGTTGCTCGACAGCTTGCGCAACGTTTTTCGGCACTGGACGTGCAGCTCAATCGCATCCCGGATAGCCACGTACCAGCCGTGGCTCTCCTCTTCGCTGTCCGTGCTGAAAATCGTCCCATCGCCAGAGCACGTGAGGCGAAAGTTGCCGCGAAACAGTTTCACTATCTTGCACTTCTTCAGCGGAAACACGCAGCTGCAAGCGATCGACGAGTTTTCCGTTAGCAACACGTCGGCATCGCGCAGCACTCGGCAGTACATAAACATGTCCGACATGAGGATGCAGTACTTTTTGGACGTCGATCCGTCAGTCTTAAGTTTGAGCAAGATGCCCTCCTTTAGGATTTTGCGACCCGGCTTGACCAGCTTCAACGATTTGTTGGTCAGTGCGTTCTGCACGGTGATCAGCCGCTGCGTATTCTCGTAATCCTCGACTACGGCGTTGATGTGTGAAACGGATTGTTCAACCAGGCGAATTGATTCCTGTAGTGGCTTAAAGGCCGTGTCCGACGGACTGGTGTACAGCAGGACCTGCTGAAGTAGCAATTTGTACCGTGGAATGCGCTGAATCGGCGTGATCAGCAGAGAGATGAGTTTCATTTGGACCTCGGGTCGCGCTTCCGTGTTGCTAATGTACCGCTTGAGCGTCGGATTTTTGTCCATTAACGATTGGAGGGTACAGAGCGAGTTGCGGTAGTCAAAAGCGTACACTGAGTAGAGCTTAAAAAAGGGACCCAAGGATGTAAACGCCTTCACCAAATTGTCCAAGTCCAAGTCAAGTTTTTTCAGCAGCTCCTGGCTAAGATTGCGGATCGTGTCCAGCTGCCCGAAAATTGCATTATGTACCCGTTCAGTGAGAAAACCATTCGTACGTAGCGGCGTTACAAAAAACTCAAGCAGCAGCTCTAGTTGTCGCAAATAGGACAATTCCGATGTTTTGATTTCCTGTATCGCCTGCAAGCGCAACTGATGCCGTTTGTCTTCCTCTCCCGTTGGTGCCGCGCTGTTGCTGTGTGATCCAGGCATAACAAATCGTCGGCCACCTTGAGCAAGGGGGAAAGGATAAGACTTCTGGGTTTGCCACGACCATTTTAAACACGAAACTTACTTTTGTTAATGCTGGTCGGACGAAAATTTTGAATGTTTTGAACTCTTAACGCAGCTATCAGCTCGGACCGCATGTCCTCCGGCATAAGTGGCTGTAACTGCAGGCGGTTGCCTGGTTTCGGTGTTGAATGCGCCATTGTAAATGATGAGTTTTCAGAGGCGAAGTAAAAAGGGAAACACAATTCCGCAGGACCGCAGGACATTCACAACAACGCGATCCCGAACCCGATCGAACGCGGTGCTCTGTCAGTTGGCAAAACGAACGAACCGGTTATTCGAATAGAGCTCACGACAGGGGAACTCACTCGCACGCAAGTACCTTCGATTCAAAACAGGCTTCTTTTTCGGTTGGTTTGAGGCGTGTATTTTGAAATATTGAACACATTATTTTTTTTTATTTTCACCATTTTTGTAAAATATATTTAATATCAAAACATGACAAATATCGTTTGGCGATGCTTGCGATCCGAGGCGGAATTAACATCTGAGCGCCCTGCAAGCAGCTGTCAGTGGGCGTCAGCTGCAGCCCTGGATACTTCAATCTCGCAACACAAAACACAGAACCAACAACAACAGCAACAACAGCTTTCAGAGCAAAGAGTTCGTCGCGGGCGAGTGGAGAAATTCTTCTCGGGCATTTGTTTTTCTGCATTCCACCGCAGCATAACGGTGCACACCCGGAAATCGACCGATTTCCGCCGTAACACCGCGGTGACCGAATCGTGCGCGGTGTCCTCGAGCAACCGAAAAATGGTCGAGATAAGTCGCCGCAAAACGGTGCGATTATAGTTTGTGATTAAACGTTAACCAAGCGTTGACCAGCCCCATCAAAGGGAGCGTTGGACGGCCGATCATTGTTTCGCGAGTTTCTAGTGTGTAACTGGTGAAGGGCGGATTGCACCTCAGCTGTCTGTTAGGCGAACGGTGAAACGGGCGGAATCCTTGCACTGTGGTGGGTGTGGGTGGGTGTTGTTGACTTTTGGCATTCAAGCTTACTGCCTGCTGTGTTATTGTTATCAATGTGCTGTGCTGTGTTATTAGTTATCGATTGATCGGTTGATTCACGTCGAATCCTTTTTGCGCACCCCGAAAAGATCCCCCCCTCTGTGGTGAAGTTCGCTCGGAATCCCCCCGATTCAGGGGACCCTATTCAGTTCCGCCCCATTTCGAAGAACGCACGGGTACTTTCCCCCTTCACGGTGAATCAGTGTGACCCACTCGTTGGCTGTTGATTGCTCTCAAGGATACCCTACACAGCCAATGTCGACCACGAATTGGGTCTAAGTGTGCCGTGAAATGAAATAATTTTCCCCTCGTTCAATTGCAGAGTCCACCCGAAGGTGCAAACGACCCGTAAGATGGTCCAGTAATGCTAGCCGGGTGTGCGCGTGTCACCAAACAAAAAAACGGGCCAGCGGAAGGAAGCGCTTCCGCTTTTACAGCGCTGTCCGGAAGGAAGTGAAGAAAAGTGAATGGAAAGAAAACCGGAGACGGAGAGAAAAGTGGTAAAACAGCAGGCGCGTAGCCCCGTATGTGTGCGTGTTCGAAGTCGCTGCCTTCAAAGCGCTAACCCAGCGAGAAATAGAACGGAAAGCATCAGCGACGAAAGGCAGCAAAGGGAAGGCAACACATAAACTATGTTATGCCGCAAAGCCACTGTGGCGAAGGGCATAGAAAAGCGTAGGTTGCTGCGTTGGGCGACAAAGTAATTAAAAAATAGTGTTTCGTTTTTCGCTGCACCACGAGCCCTGAAGTGTGCAGTTGGTGTGTAACGAAACAGACTGAGTAGAAACGGAATAGCGGTAGTTTCTGTGTGCAGTTTCGCAGGACGTTGCGTCTCCGGGCTGAGCAGGTCAGCGGCAACAACCGCCACGCAATGCCGCGAAACGGAGATTCATCCTCCGGGCTGGAAAAGGGCGTCAGCTCGAAGCCTGCCCCCGAGTGGTTGCATCCGGATCATGTCATCATGAACGAAGGAGTCACGTTCGACGTGCGGGTAAGTGTTGTTCCGGTTTTTCCACCGGTCTCCCATGTAGTAGCCCTCTTATCATTCACTTCCTTCCGTGCACCAGCGAGCCGCTTGGATCTGTTCCGTTTTTTTCCGTTCGTTTCTTTTCACCCGCGGTGGCTGGCACCCCGGGAATTAAAGTGGAATCCGAAACCGTGCGCCGTTCCATTGTTTTGCACTTCCGGCTTTAGGGCTAGGGTCGCGGCGACGCAACACGTTGCCCGTGTTTCCTTCCCGTGCCCATTCCGTTGTCGTTGGCATTCGTCGGTCGGTCCAGTGGCCGGTGGTTGTTAAAAATAGCTAATGTTTACCTCGCAGCCACCGCCACCGACGTTTCCTCTCTCGTTTTAAACATGTGAAAGACGTCGCGAGACGCAACGCGCACAAATTGTATATACGCCTGCTAAGATTCCAAAGTGTACGAAAAAAGATGCAGAAGACAACAGCGGGAGCGAAGCGTTAAGCGGACGTTCTTCGCTCGCCCGGAACAGAGAAGTGGTGATGTGTGAAGTCGTTGGTCCCATCTGGTTACAGTTCCGCTGGTGCTGGTAGTTCAATTAACGCAATGATCGTCGGTGGAAAATTGTTTATCATTCCGAGAAGGAAGATGACGAACAACGGTGAAGCACTTTTCCTCCAAACATGATCCCCCAAGAGAGTATAAACCCCAACGGTCGTGAAGAATGTTGCTGCTTCCTTGACCGGAAATGGGAAACTTACTCAATAGCAAAAAGGCA
>NW_026684873.1:0-4611 GCF_943735745.2 Anopheles bellator | reverse complement strand
AAGTGATGACAGGGGCTCCTCCAGGGGCGCCTTAAGTTTTATTTTACACCAATTGTTCTCGACCAAAACGCCATGCGATCGTTCTTTTCCCACCCTATTACGCTAGTAAAACGTTCCTTTTCTTCTCGTTTTGTGAAAATAATAATAGATAACACATTGTTCGGTGTAAAATGAATATCTGAAGAGCGTTTTCATAAGGAAAGAAAGCGAAGGTAAGTTGAAAGTCGATAAAGCTTTATTCATATTATTGTGCTGCCCAGTGTACCAGGCAGGAATATTGTCCAAAGGAATAAATATTAAATTGTTTAAATCCAATAAAAATACAAGAATATATCATTAAGATGATAAGGGAAAGGTTAGCCACTCAATAACGCCAGTGAACGGAGGGAAATTTGAAATGGACATGCTTGCTGACGTTAGTTTCCGGATCATTTGGGGCACCGTCCGGAATTTCATGTATTTCCACCGATGAACCTAGGAACGTCGCTACTTCTTCTGTGTCCCGGTGCGATGTCCCAACTTTGGCATTACATTCGTTGCCCTCCGAAGGCCTTTTCGCCGTGGTGGAGCGAGCTACATACCCGCTCGTTTCTCCCAGCGAGTGATTATGCTTCAGACAATCGAGGTGCTTGAAAGGCCACAACTTTCTCCGCGGCCTCTGTATCCGATCCGGGCTGAGAGCTTTCCGGCGTAACAGCCATGAAATGTCGTCTTCCGGTTCGAGCCGCTGTAGATGCTTCTTGCGCATCGGTTTCCTGTTGCTCGACAGCTTGCGCAACGTTTTTCGGCACTGGACGTGCAGCTCAATCGCATCCCGGATAGCCACGTACCAGCCGTGGCTCTCCTCTTCGCTGTCCGTGCTGAAAATCGTCCCATCGCCAGAGCACGTGAGGCGAAAGTTGCCGCGAAACAGTTTCACTATCTTGCACTTCTTCAGCGGAAACACGCAGCTGCAAGCGATCGACGAGTTTTCCGTTAGCAACACGTCGGCATCGCGCAGCACTCGGCAGTACATAAACATGTCCGACATGAGGATGCAGTACTTTTTGGACGTCGATCCGTCAGTCTTAAGTTTGAGCAAGATGCCCTCCTTTAGGATTTTGCGACCCGGCTTGACCAGCTTCAACGATTTGTTGGTCAGTGCATTCTGCACGGTGATCAACCGCTGCGTATTCTCGTAATCCTCGACTACGGCGTTGATGTGTGAAACGGATTGTTCAACCAGGCGAATTGATTCCTGTAGTGGCTTAAAGGCCGTGTCCGACGGACTGGTGTACAGCAGGACCTGCTGAAGTAGCAATTTGTACCGTGGAATGCGCTGAATCGGCGTGATCAGCAGAGAGATGAGTTTCATTTGGACCTCGGGTCGCGCTTCCGTGTTGCTAATGTACCGCTTGAGCGTCGGATTTTTGTCCATTAACGATTGGAGGGTACAGAGCGAGTTGCGGTAGTCAAAAGCGTACACTGAGTAGAGCTTAAAAAAGGGACCCAAGGATGTAAACGCCTTCACCAAATTGTCCAAGTCCAAGTCAAGTTTTTTCAGCAGCTCCTGGCTAAGATTGCGGATCGTGTCCAGCTGCCCGAAAATTGCATTATGTACCCGTTCAGTGAGAAAACCATTCGTACGTAGCGGCGTTACAAAAAACTCAAGCAGCAGCTCTAGTTGTCGCAAATAGGACAATTCCGATGTTTTGATTTCCTGTATCGCCTGCAAGCGCAACTGATGCCGTTTGTCTTCCTCTCCCGTTGGTGCCGCGCTGTTGCTGTGTGATCCAGGCATAACAAATCGTCGGCCACCTTGAGCAAGGGGGAAAGGATAAGACTTCTGGGTTTGCCACGACCATTTTAAACACGAAACTTACTTTTGTTAATGCTGGTCGGACGAAAATTTTGAATGTTTTGAACTCTTAACGCAGCTATCAGCTCGGACCGCATGTCCTCCGGCATAAGTGGCTGTAACTGCAGGCGGTTGCCTGGTTTCGGTGTTGAATGCGCCATTGTAAATGATGAGTTTTCAGAGGCGAAGTAAAAAGGGAAACACAATTCCGCAGGACCGCAGGACATTCACAACAACGCGATCCCGAACCCGATCGAACGCGGTGCTCTGTCAGTTGGCAAAACGAACGAACCGGTTATTCGAATAGAGCTCACGACAGGGGAACTCACTCGCACGCAAGTACCTTCGATTCAAAACAGGCTTCTTTTTCGGTTGGTTTGAGGCGTGTATTTTGAAATATTGAACACATTATTTTTTTTTATTTTCACCATTTTTGTAAAATATATTTAATATCAAAACATGACAAATATCGTTTGGCGATGCTTGCGATCCGAGGCGGAATTAACATCTGAGCGCCCTGCAAGCAGCTGTCAGTGGGCGTCAGCAGCAGCCCTGGATACTTCAATCTCGCAACACAAAACACAGAACCAACAACAACAGCAACAACAGCTTTCAGAGCAAAGAGTTCGTCGCGGGCGAGTGGAGAAATTCTTCTCGGGCATTTGTTTTTCTGCATTCCACCGCAGCATAACGGTGCACACCCGGAAATCGACCGATTTCCGCCGTAACACCGCGGTGACCGAATCGTGCGCGGTGTCCTCGAGCAACCGAAAAATGGTCGAGATAAGTCGCCGCAAAACGGTGCGATTATAGTTTGTGATTAAACGTTAACCAAGCGTTGACCCAGCCCCATCAAAGGGAGCGTTGGACGGCCGATCATTGTTTCGCGAGTTTCTAGTGTGTAACTGGTGAAGGGCGGATTGCACCTCAGCTGTCTGTTAGGCGAACGGTGAAACGGGCGGAATCCTTGCACTGTGGTGGGTGTGGGTGGGTGTTGTTGACTTTTGGCATTCAACCTTACCGCCTGCTGTGTTATTGTTATCAATGTGCTGTGCTGTGTTATTAGATATCGATTGATCGGTTGATTCACGTCGTATCCTTTTTGCGCACCCCGAAAAGATCCCCCCTTCTGCGGTGAAGTTCGCTCGGAATCCCCCCGATTCAGGGGACCCTATTCAGTTCCGCCCCATTTCGAAGAACGCACGGGTACTTTCCCCCTTCACGGTGAATCAGTGTGACCCACTCGTTGGCTGTTGATTGCTCTCAAGGATACCCTACACAGCCAATGTCGACCACGAATTGGGTCTAAGTGTGCCGAGAAATGAAATAATTTTCCCCTCGTTCAATTGCAGAGTCCACCCGAAGGTGCAAACGACCCGTAAGATGGTCCAGTAATGCTAGCCGGGTGTGCGCGTGTCACCAAACAAAAAAACGGGCCAGCGGAAGGAAGCGCTTCCGCTTTTACAGCGCTGTCCGGAAGGAAGTGAAGAAAAGTGAATGGAAAGAAAACCGGAGACGGAGAGAAAAGTGGTAAAACAGCAGGCGCGTAACCCCGTATGTGTGCGTGTTCGAAGTCGCTGCCTTCAAAGCGCTAACCCAGCGAGAAATAGAACGGAAAGCATCAGCGACGAAAGGCAGCAAAGGGAAGGCAACACATAAACTATGCTGTGTGTGCCGCAAAGCCACTGTGGCGAAGGGCATAGAAAAGCGTAGGTTGCTGCGTTGGGCGACAAAGTAATTAAAAAATAGTGTTTCGTTTTTCGCTGCACCACGAGCCCTGAAGTGTGCAGTTGGTGTGTAACGAAACAGACTGAGTAGAAACAGAATAGCGGTAGTTTCTGTGTGCGGTTTCGCAGGACGTTGCGTCTCCGGGCTGAGCAGGTCAGCGGCAACAACCGCCACGCAATGCCGCGAAACGGAGATTCATCCTCCGGGCTGGAAAAGGGCGTCAGCTCGAAGCCTGCCCCCGAGTGGTTGCATCCGGATCATGTCATCATGAACGAAGGAGTCACGTTCGACGTGCGGGTAAGTGTTGTTCCGGTTTTTCCACCGGTCTCCCATGTAGTAGCCCTCTTATCATTCACTTCCTTCCGTGCACCAGTGAGCCGCTTGGATCTGTTCCGTTTTTTTCCGTTCGTTTCTTTTCACCCGCGGTGGCTGGCACCCCGGGAATTAAAGTGGAATCCGAAACCGTGCGCCGTTCCATTGTTTTGCACTTCCGGCTTTAGGGCTAGGGTCGCGGCGACGCAACACGTTGCCCGTGTTTCCTTCCCGTGCCCATTCCGTTGTCGTTGGCATTCGTCGGTCGGTCCAGTGGCCGGTGGTTGTTAAAAATAGCTAATGTTTACCTCGCAGCCACCGCCACCGACGTTTCCTCTCTCGTTTTAAACATGTGAAAGACGTCGCGAGACGCAACGCGCACAAATTGTATATACGCCTGCTAAGATTCCAAAGTGTACGAAAAAAGATGCAGAAGACAACAGCGGGAGCGAAGCGTTAAGCGGACGTTCTTCGCTCGCCCGGAACAGAGAAGTGGTGATGTGTGAAGTCGTTGGTCCCATCTGGTTACAGTTCCGCTGGTGCTGGTAGTTCAATTAACGCAATGATCGTCGGTGGAAAATTGTTTATCATTCCGAGAAGGAAGATGACGAACAACGGTGAAGCACTTTTCCTCCAAACATGATCCCCCAAGAGAGTATAAACCCCAACGGTCGTGAAGAATGTTGCTGCTTCCTTGACCGGAAATGGGAAACTTACTCAATAGCAAAAAGGCA
>NW_026684872.1:0-4623 GCF_943735745.2 Anopheles bellator | reverse complement strand
CGACCGGGCCCGGGTTCGATAATAGATTATCCTGTAGCTCCTTCTCTCCTGCACCGTGGGGGTAGGGGAACTGCTTAGCATATGCTGAGGGCTGGTGGCCTTGCTGTAAGAGTCTTCTTGGAATCCTTCACGGCTCCTGACTCCGGCGAGTGCAACGTGGGGCCATATTCTTTCGTCAGCATATGATGCACCGCACGGCAAGCGGCTTACAGCTTGCTAGGAGTTACAGGCGCTGGTGCGGACATTTCACCTGGCTGCTTGACGGATTTTCGCCCAGAATGGCACCACCACCGGGAGGGTGGTATGTTAAGGGTTTCCGCCCAACTCGAGCCACTGCCAGTGGAAGTTGTTCCGTGCCGTTGTAAAGTGTTGAGGCAAATTGGGGATGGCTTTTTGTGGACCATATGGACCACTACGACGGAGGAAGTACAGGAGCGACCGCAGAGACGGACGGTGGTGTACGTTTCCCGGTTGCTCGACGATGGCGATGGTGGTGTCCCAAATTCGGCTCACTGCTTCTTGGTGGTAACCTGCGTTGACTTCTTCATCCTGGTCTGTGATGCACACGCAACATTTCCAACAGTTTGGCGCGATCGGACGATGATGAGTAATTTGGTTAGCTGTTGAAGGAGGCGGGGTTTTATGTTTATGTTTATTATGTTTTAAAAATGATTTCCGCAGCTCAAAGTGGATGCTAATTGGAGTTTCTTTCATATTGACGTTTTATCGTTGGTCGTATCACGTTCGAACTATAACAACTAAACTTGATGATTTTTTCTACGTGATCGGTGATCAAAAGAGCGTTTCATTTGAGTATAAAAAACGGCTAAATATTTGTCGATGCTTGAACACTTACCAAAGGTATTTGATATTTCAAAGGTTAATTCATCTAATTTTTTATGGAAAACAATTTTGGTTAAATGTTCACCACGTTTGGCTTGGCAGTAGCTCTTTCAGTCAATTTTTTTGAGTACATTTTCGATTGTATCTGGTCCTATTTTGGCCCTAGCAACTTGAATCAATAGTCTTGAGTCTTGAGGTTGTCAATAGTTGCTGGTATGTTCGCATAACATAAAGAAATTTATATTAATTTTCCATACTTCCTATTTGTCTGCAACCAAAATGGAATTTTATACATAAATGAGATGCATTAACCTTTCAAATGAAAGTTCCAGCATCTAAAATTATTCAACCGTTTTTATATAAGCAAAGGAAAAAGTGCACGCTTTTTTGACCACCCTGTGTAAGTTCTTCGTGTTTGTAACGAAAAAAGCTGTTCGACGCGGGTTTCGGTAGAAATAAAAAACGGTAGGAGTTAAATAATGTAATGTGGGTTTTTGGTTATTATTTGACTGCATCGTGTTATTTAGCTTATCTTTGATGATTATCCAAACTGTCACAGAATAATTAACTATCTTCTGACAGTGTGCAAGTCACGATCCATCGGAAACCAAGATCACTAATTTTTGCAGTCTCTGTCACGTTATAGAGATAATGGTAAATTATCAAACATTTTTGTAGCTTGAAGAATAACCTTTCAAAGGATCTATCATTGGATAAAATTAACGCAGCATTAGCTCATCAGCAGTTTTCGTTGATAAAAACCGGAAACTATTCAACATAAGCTATCGTTTCATTCATTTCTATGCGCATAAAAATCAAAAAATCTAAAAAATAAATCCCTTTTAAGAGTATTCAACACACGACTCAACGAAAGGCATTCAACGATTTGGCAACGATTCCTACGTTGAAAATTAAATTAATTCAATTTCTATTGAAGATATTCTTGAGTGCCTTGGGTGGTTACCAAAACCGCCACTGGACTCGTTCCTTGTTTAAACAGAAAACCCTCAAACTGTTGAAGAAACTCTATCTGTTGTACTCCGTGTGACCCTCATGGGGCGCACCAGAAGTTTTAAATGATAATTTGCTGTGTGATGTGTGGCAAAACGTCCCGTTTGCACACGTGCCCTGCCTCGTTCGAAAAACTGACGGTCCAAAACCTGTGGCCATTTTGTTGATACCTTCTATACCCGGTCCGGCCCGGCATTGTTGTTTGACTATGCCCACCACCCAACACAACGGTATCACTAGGATGTGTCTAAAGTGCCCAATTTCAACTGTCCAATTTAGCCTTGCGTTTCCGGAAAATTGAAATACTTAAGCAAATATGGCTTGGCCTCCGTACGGCCATCGATAAAATCAAAGCTCCCACAGTCTCGGTCGGGATTCTTGAGGAAAGCCTAGAAAAGGACATCTTCTACCGTGTGCAATGGCTCATACCACCCAGGCACCTGGGTAATTTTTGGAACCGAGTTTGTTACCTCGGTTCCCGTGTACCGTGTGCAGACGAGAGACGAGGGCTCGGTCGGTTGGCCCCAGATTTGCCCGGAACATCAGCCCTATGTTTGGGATCGGTCAAAAGTGGAACGTCTTCCCTGAAGGTGTGTTTGCTGTGGCTGCTACTCTCACTCGTCCCATCCAGCAGGTCTCGCCACCCGTTGCTGTCGGAGGGTTCTTTTTCAATTAAATGAAATGTTTTCCTAATGGGGTGAAGCACGCACACCGCCCTCCGGTGCACACAGGTAAGGGTCGTCAAGTGTTAGTTAAATGCTGGCGGTATTTTCGATGGTACACCAAGAGATAAGGCGTGGGACAAAACTTTGGCTTTTTATTAATTAATTGGCAGGCAGCAAACAGTTGTCAGAACCGGTCCGTCAAAGTGGTCAAACAGTTTTGGGCGGAGATTGTGCCTTTTATTTTTCCAACCCGACAGAACAAACATACCGGCGGAGTCAAGGAGGATCGTGGCTTTTGGAAGTGTTTGCTAAATTATTATTATATTGGTTTCGCTACTGATGGTGCAGGTACTTGCCATCAACTTTGGTAAAAGGGTGCCATGGAACGCCGGGCGCATGAGTGACCATGCGCCTCCTTCAAGCTCACGTGGGTCGTTTAGTGCCATTTTTCGGAATATTCGCGTTCAAATAAGTTCAAAAAAAGTATTAAAAATCAGTTAGTTAAATATTGCGAATTGATTTCAATCTTCTATCTCTATATATATAAAAATGGTGAATCTCAGAAAAACTCGGATAGTTTTCAAGCAGTTTGAGCCAAATTCAGCTGGTGCGAGTTTTGACATGTATCGAACGGGAAGCGGGAAGGGAAGCCGATCGGACGTCATTTAGAAGTGCGATCCTCTGAATCGCCGGATAGTCGAGAAATAAGAATGAAATGGGGCGTGGCGAAGCTCGCCGGGACCTTCTAGTCTAATAATATAAAAGAAAGTCGTATTTCAATTTGGTCCCACGACATTTGATCCCAGTAACCGTAGACCAAATTATGTTTTGTTGTCATTTTTATAAATATGAAAATTAAATTACAATTTTTTTCCGAAATCAATACTCATCGGTAATTTATATTCTCTTTTATTCATAATTAACAATGCAACGACCAAGACGGTCGAACCTTTCGATCGGAAGGAAGAGAACTTCTTTTTCTCGACCTGACGCAGAGGTTTTCGCATGCTGCGCCACTCCTTAGCCATTTCAGTGTCTTTGACAGTTTCCGTAACACAGTGCCAGCGTGTGGTCATTTGTTTAGTCTGAAAAATCCAGGAAAGCAAAAAGAAAAAAAAATCCAAGAAAAGAGCAGGAAAGTTGAAAAAGAGTTCCAAAACGTGTGTAAGTGCTGCAACTGCAAGATTTAGAGATTCAATGCTAGTTTGAAACTTATTGGAATATTAAGAATAAGACAAGTAAGTCAACACAAAACAGTGCAATGGAAAAATAGAAGAGGTAAAATATATGCAAATAATTAACAATTATCACATCAGGACGAAGTGCGACTTTCTAGTTATAACTATTGGCAACTTAGGAGTTGATGGTGGGACATTAAACTTCGGCCGGTGGTCATAGATTCTTGAACAAAGAAATATAATAACAAAATTAACAATTCTGTCGGTAAATTATGTTTGTGGGATTTAAAACAATTGAGTTCTGAAAGCATTCAATTGAAGCCTGAATCACAGCTGACATGCACGAAGTGCCAACAGTATTCAATTGCAGAATCAGGAGCTGCAAGTACGTAGTCCATCATCAGAAGCGTATTCTCTATTTCTATCTCCCTTTCTCTCCACTAGAGTTCCACCAGTCCTCCGTGGCACAACATATTCTTCACATTTATGTTTCACTCGCCTCATTGTGTGCACCGCGCTTCACGAGCTTCCATTTGTCCGATATGTTTGACGGATTATGTAGAAGTGGTAGAGCCTCGTCCTACTCGGGGCAGGATCAACCGCACAAAAATATAAAAAAACCCGAATCGCTGGCGAACGAGTCTTTTTGACTTTCCGCACGTCATTCCGCTTCGCTCGCGTGTCAGTCGTGGCGGATCGAAGCGAGGTGGGGCTGAGGTTTTGCTTGCTGACCGACCGATCGACCAGGATCGACCGGAAGTGGCTTTGCGGAGTTGCCGACCGGCTAGCGAAAGAATAGATTTTTTATGCTACGCGGGGCTGCTGCTGCGGCCACTACCGTCCAATGGAATCCGCACCGAACCGCAGGTGAGCGAAGCATGCTGATGCACTGTGATGCACCGGTGCACAATTGATTCCATCGGGTG
>NW_026684871.1:1765-5123 GCF_943735745.2 Anopheles bellator | reverse complement strand
CTCCCAAGTACGATGGCACAATCCCTTTCAAAATTTTATACAAAAAAAATTATTTACAATTTTATACATTATTTAAAAAATTTACAATTATTTACAAAAAAATTTTATACAAATAAAATGTTCGGGCATAAGCGTAAACGATTTGACATTACAAAAAAAAACTTTTACGATTCGTGTGGCCCCAGCTTTAGAATTTGAAAAGGGTAGTAACATTTTAAAATATTAAAAGAATTTGTAGAGACCCATTTCCACATAATTGTTTAATTGCCCTTTTAACAATTAACTTACTAAATCGAAGAGTGTTCCGATATTGGAACGTGCCCTTTTTCCATTGATCTTAAGTTTTCACTTCCACCTACATGGAGTGTGCTTTTGCTTTATTTCAATTTCTTACTTCAACTGACTGAGAGTAGTTTTTTATCCTGTCGAGGTCCGGTATCCTGGTGAGGTCCACATAACGAAATAATACTCTCATTTCGGTCGGCCCTCTGGCCACTCAAATCAGTCAAATCAAATCACTGAAACCGTCCGCTGAACATTGCACAACAACGCGCTGTTGCCAAACTAAAAGTGGCCATGACCTTCAGCATTAATTCACAATCAAAAATGCAGATAAGCGTCCGTTCCGAGCGTTGGCGACTCCTGTAAAACACGCAACTCATCGGGCCCGGGCACATTTTCCGAATCGTCCACAAAACCAGATCAAAAAAGTGGGTACCTTTGTGTCAAAGCACCGCGCAGCCAACAATGTGAAGCATTTTTCGGGGCTCATAAAATTGCATCGAATGCATCTTCCGAACCAGGGGCTTCCGTTCTGATCCTTTCGTCCGCGCGAGCGAGTTTCGTGACTAGTCGCGAAGCCGCGCCGTTTTTGCCCGTCTGGGGTCGCTCAAGATCGAAATTCGGTGATCTCGGTGCCTCAGTCTGAGCGATCCCTGCCGCCTGATACGCCCTTCCAAGGATGGCTGCCACCAGTGGTCGATCCCGACCGGCTGTCCCGCTGGAGCTAAGGAGCGTAGCGAATGGTTGGCGTTTTTGGTTCGCACGTTCCGGCCGAATTTTAACACCGTTCAAATACGTTCCGGAATGCGTTCTCGGTTCGAAAATGGTTCGAGTCTGGATGGTGTGATGAAAAATCTTGTTCCACTGGTCCGAAGGTGTGATGCGGAAAAAATGGCACCGCCCGAAACATGCGCCCAAATCAAAATCGCTCTTGACGAGCGATCGACATGTGCCGATATCGCTCGTCAGGAGCCAGCTCAGGTCGCTGAAGGCAAAAAGGCGGCATAATTCCACCAGAACCCAGCAGAAGCGTTGCTGGAGTTAATTGGTATGAAATATCTTTCATTCACGCGCCCAACGCGCCTCGTCGAGACTTCTTTGAACCTGGACCAAGCCCGAGTGCAGATCGAATGCAATCGATGGCTCCAAAAATGCGTTCATTTTTTCCTGATTGCTAAATTTGCCAACTCTTCCGCTGCCCGATCCGCACACATGGTGTCAATTTTGTCAGCTTCACGCCGGTGCCGGTATGTGATCCTGTTACGTCCGCTGAATTTTTACGAGGTCTTGAAACATATGCGTCGAGTTTGGCCGGTACCGTACCTCAAAGAATTCAGCAAGAGCCCCACGAAACAAGGTGTGTCGAATGGGCAAGAGGTTCTGAGAGATTAACTAAAATGTGAGATTAGTTTGAACAACATCAACTCCACGCCACTTGGCACACGCTAGAAAAGCAAGGACAAGAACTAGAGTTCAGTATGGGGTATTGGCAAAAAGAAGCAGAACCTGGTTGCGTTGCCGGTCACGATTCAAAGGAATTATTTTTAACCTGATCTACGCACATCCTGTCCGAAACCGATGACGACGACACGTCATCAGCACAGCTGACAACGGCAGAACCTGCTGTTGGGGTGCTGCTTTGCAGGTGGCAGGCGAGACGAGCTCAAAAGAACGGGCCAAGGGTCCGGACGGCACCTCAGATGTTAGGGAGTGGACTCACCTCCGGCCTGTCCGGACGGAGTTTTAGTTTCTTCTTCACCGAGGAGCAGGAGCTTCTTCTTGCCCTCCATAAACCAACTGGCCGAACGATGTGCTCATCATCTTGACTTCTCAGGTGTTGAGACAAGTGCGAAGTGCCCGAAAATGGGTAGCGAAAGCGGGCGCAGGGCGGACCTCTCTCTGTTGTCATGCCGTGGTGCGTACCACACGGCGTCGGGAATCAGGGATGACGATAATGACGGGGCGTCCTACGTCTGGCGAACCTTACCGGGTTCCTAGGGGTCCGTCGCTCAACTTTATGGCGCCGACATCTCCGCAGGAGGGCGTCGAAGATCAGCAGCAGGCAGAAGAGGGACCAACCGCCGCCACTTAACCTCTTCACAGGATTCAGGTCAGCAAAGGGCGTTCGCCCATCGGAACGATCGATCTACACGCTGCCGAACTCACGAACTTTATTTATGTTACGCGTCAAATTCACACATTGACTCTTTTCCCGAACACACCCAGACTCAACGGAATCTGATCCAGGACAGGCCCTGTGTACTGTGCTGGGTTGTTGTTCGATAAGATTTGCGTTTCAATAACAAGGGACGCTGCTACTAGCCTCAATTGTTTTTTGTTATGTTGGTACACTCTTCATATGAACATATGTGAAGTTTCATTTCAATTGGTCAATTAATTCTTTGCTTACAAGCCATCGACATGTAACAGTGGTTTTTTTACAATGGAAAATTTCAAGTATCGTGCGAAGAGCGAACTGTTATTTTTTGAAGGTTCAAAAGCAAAGGAAATTTATGAACGAATGTCGAAAGCATATAAAGACTTTTCGCCTTCAGATAATACAGTAAAGATAGTGGTTGCTGAATTCAAACGTGGTCGTACAGGGCCTTAAAGGCAATCCACGCCAAGGTCGTCTAAAAACAGCAAGAATACCTGAAATCGTAGAAAAAATACAGTATCTCGTGTCTGGAAATCGTGAAGTGACTGGAGGAGCGTTTTCGAAAGGATGACGGGGATTTTGTGGGTAGACTATAGATGTGACCCGGATTTATCACCACGATCCTGAATCAAAACAAGAGACTAAATAGTGGTGTGAACCTGGTTCTTCGGCTACGAAACGATCCAGAAATCGGCTAAGACGCTGTTAGCGTCTGATTTTTACGAAAGGAAATTCGTTTGTGGATTGCTTGCAAACTGGTAAAATAATAAATTCCTATAGTTATTGTAACCTTTTAGACCTGAAGGCTGAAGGAGAAAGACCCGATTTGCAGAAGAACAAAATCCCTTTTCATAAGTGTCACTAGGCGGCTACACGAAGCGTGAAAACTAGCGTAAAATTAATTTGTAATGTCAAAAC
>NW_026684871.1:0-1265 GCF_943735745.2 Anopheles bellator | reverse complement strand
ATTAATCGTTAATGTCAAAATCATTACGTTACGCTTGATGTAGCCCCGCAGTCACACAAGCATTAATGGCTAAAATCCATGACTTCGAATTGCTGGAGCATCCACTTCTATTTGTTTGCAGACCTTAAAAAATCCAAGCGTCAACTGATGACGTCATGACAGCTGTAGAAGCGTATTTTAATGCCCTTCAGAACTTCAGGAAAGGAATTCATAAATAAGAGTCTCGTTCGAACAAGTGTATTGGTCTGATCGAACCACAAAACTTATCGAACAGCCTGGTGTTGTGCTGCTAACGCTCGGGCTTTCAAATCAATCTTCCAGCGACGTCTGCAGCGACCGATTCGTGACAAGCGCTTGACTGGCGTTAGATTGTAGTCTGAAAAGCATATCGATCCCGAGACTCAAAAACCACTTATGGATTCGACATTGACGCACCAAAATTCCGCTCCACACAGATGGTGGAACGTTTCTGGACCATTTCTGAATGCTTCAGAATCTTCAGAACGCACGATCAACAAACCGTATTTCGTAACTCCCGCCGATGCCGCATTTAATGACCAATCACTTTGAAATTTCCATCACCCGACACTCGGGGACCTGGAAGCCTGGACCGATACAGTCGCTGATGATGCAAACCGCAGTGATCGGTCCCGGCGTGAAGCCGAAAATATCCCGCCTGACCTGCGGCGCACCGGCATAAACAGCCATAAACGGATCCGTCTCCCGCGCTCGACGCGTCGGAGGTGTCGATCAGAACCTCAGCCCGATCCCGAAGGTGGTTATTAAGGATGACGGTCCGCACGTTCGCGGTGGGCGCGGGCGTACGGCTGGCCCCGAATCGAGCCGTCCACACTAATCACGGTGTCTTTCGCCAGGGGGCGAGAGTTTCGGCAACAAACCACCGGGCGGGCGGTGGTCTCCGGGAATGCCAGGTTTCCCGCTGCGATTGCCAGATGCCGGATCCCTCCGGTTCCGCCTGAATGGCCCGGCCGAATGAAAGCGAATGAAATCGTTTAGCGGCGATTCACAACGCGGCCAGGATGATTATAGCTCAAGGAACGATCAGCAATTATCAGGTCAGGGAGCGTGGTGGCGGCGGCCGAGAGCCGTGCAAGATGTTTACTATCTAATTGGTAATTACGGCAACAATATACACAACCGCACCCGCGGGTTGTTGATTGATACCGGCAGGGTGCGATCGAGGGGATTGGTGCGTCAAGTTTGATTTAAGGTCCCGTGTCCCGATGAACGGAAGGCAGTATTTG
>NW_026684870.1:0-4628 GCF_943735745.2 Anopheles bellator | reverse complement strand
ATTTCGATTATTCCTATGGAAAGAAAAGATTGCCAAGATGATGGCGGTAGTGATTTGATTCGCTGCCACAATGAAGTCAACATGGCACCGGGAGTTTGTTCGGTGAGCAACGGTTGTAACGGTGGTAACGGTCTTGGATCTTTGCTTAAGTGATTCGTTTTGCTTTTGTAGATGGACTACGGAGCCCCGGTGACCAATGCTAAAAATGAAGAAGAGGATCGCAATTACATCTACGGCATAGTATCATCGCTTAGTAAGGATTGTGGATCAAGCTTAGTAATGACGGACGTTACGCCGCATATTGATTGGATTGAAGCTATCATCATAAACCGACGACACGAAGTGCTCATATTTTCAGACTAGACGAAAAATTCAATGATAGTATATTCTACGGAAACAGAAATAGAAAGCAGATTTTAGTCGTAATTTCCATAAATTATTTTCTCGCTGACATGACAGTTTGATTAGCCTACTAAGTTCTGAGCAATGATTACAAATGCACATATGCACATATGCACATGCACATGCACATTTGGATTTGATTAGGTTAGCTTGGGTGACCGCAGATACGTTTGGTTGAAAATAGATGCACTCTCAGTCACGATGCTCTCACTAAAACATTCCTAAAATCCAGTTTAATAAAATCAAACAGAACGCTGTTGGTTAAAAATCCGGTTTGGTGGTTACGGCAGACGAGTGCTGGTTTCCGGCTTACGGACAGACGACGGATGGTTCAGTACTGGCTTTAGTATGGTCTCGATTGGAAGAGGAAGCAGACGTTAACCCGTGCAGAGACAGTTGTGGTGCGTGCTTCTTTTTAAAACGAATATATTAGGTGAGCTACAACTCGAAACAAATAGATATCCTTTTCAAGCTATTACTGCAAGTTATTCCTTCCCTTTCAAAATGGAGTTGATGTTTGTTTTATCGAGTATTCAAGGCAGATAAAATTCCCCGAAAGGATTGCCTAGCAAATGATTTCGCACGTCTTAAACCCCTCTTGAAGTGTTCTTTCAATCTTCTTACGCAGGGCAGAGCTTCGGGTTCATTGTACTAGCAAAACCAGTTATCCATAACCAGTCTTTTACAAACAGTTGCACTAGCAGTAGAACCGGAGCATCAGGAACGACGTTGAAGGTTCACTTAGGTCAGTTTGCTTTGGCCCATTGTCAGCATCATGAGTAGGGCCGTCAGAACTCTGTTCATTGCATCACTGCTTTTGCCGAGCATAATTGCTTTCAGTCTGCTTGCTAACCGACAACCCAAAGCGTCCTTTTTGGACGATCCTCCGAGTGATTACTTTAGCAGAACATCGATGGATGGTAAGTTACAGCATTTTCAGTTCATAATAGTATTCACAGGATTATGATCTCATCTCACCAGATTGCGTACAAAGATTCTACTCGGAGCCAGAAAAATTTAATACAAGACCTGGAGTTTATGGCGGCTTTCGTGCGTATTCTGGTGAATTTCAGCACATGGTAGGGACTGAGTGAAAATCGTTTGAACATTGTTTAAATGATACCCTTTTTTAGGCGGCCATCGGTTGGATTCGGTCCAATGGGAAAATCGACTATCTTTGTGGTGGGTCGCTGATAACCGATGACTTCGTACTCACTGCAGCCCATTGTGCTGTTGACCACGACAAGTAAGATCCCGAAAAATCTTGATGTAAACTTTGAATTGAATCTTGAATTGAGTATCTTTCAACTCTAACTTCTCCTATGCAGTATTGCCCCGAGTACGATACGAGTTGGAGACACCGATCTCGGCAGCAAAAAGGATGACGAATATGCACAACAGGTCGGAATCGGCCGCATTATTGTGCACCCCCAGTACCGGGGATCGCGAAAGTACTTCGATCTAGCGTTGATTCAACTGGCAGAGCCCATCGAATACTCGGAGACAGTTTGTTCGGCGTGTCTGTGGCGAGAACCTTCGTTGCCTTCTGAGCGAATGGATGCCATCGGGTTCGGTAGTACCGGTTGGGGGGAGGGACGCAGTCCGACGTTGATGAGGGCGGAAGTAGACAAGATCGAGCTGTCTAGTTGCGTCGAGAGAATAGTCACCAGACGGAGGCAAATGCCGGACGGATTTCGAGACGATCAGTTCTGTGCGGTCGGTGACGATATGGACACCTGTGAGGGTGACTCGGGTGGACCGATCGGTGTGAAGCGATTAAATGTGGGAGGTTTTGTAGTTCCGATGGTGGTGGGTGTCGTATCGTTCGGGACACCCTGTAGCGCAGGATCAAGCGGAGTGTACACTAAGATTAGTCCTTACATAGATTGGATCGAACGGGAGATAGACCAAACTCTAACCTATGGAGGTAAGTCTAACATACAGGATTAGAAACAGTGGCATAAACTCTTCTATTTCATTGTTTTCAGAATGTTTGGAAGATTGGGACTGCTTACGACCCCAAAATTCGACCACAGTTAATTATGCGAATCACGACCCCCTTCAGCGGTTTGGATTAATCTGGGACGACACTTCGCCATCCTTGCACGATTGTGGAGCTACGCTGATCGACTACCAGTATCTGCTGACATCCGCTTCCTGCGTCACAACCGATCGCGGAGATCCAAAGTACGTGTCTTATGATGGCAAAGAACGTATCGCCGTGAAGGATGTTTATGTGTCCCCAAAATATATTCGAGGACGTCCAGGAAACGACGTCGCTCTCGTGAAGATCGCAAAGTTCACCAATCCGAAGGTACATCGCCCATCCTGCCTTTGGAACCGTCGTACCGACGGCGAATGGAGCACGAATCCTGTAGTTAGTGCGTACCAAGTAACGTCGAAAACAGCATCGGAGTGGTTCACCAGAACCATCTCGATTATTCCTATGGACAGAAAAGATTGCAAAGCCGATGGATTCCTGGGTAGTGATTTGATTCGGTGCCACAACGAGGTCAAGATGGTACCGCGACTTTGTTCGGTGAGTAACGGTTGTAACGGTGGCAACGGTGGTAACGGTCTTAGATCTTTTCTTAAGTGACTCGTTTTGTTTTTCTAGTTGGACTACGGCGCCCCGGTGACCAATGTTAGATATCAAGAAACGGATCCTAATTACATCTACGGCGTAGTATCATCGCTTACTAAGGATTGTGGATCAAACTTGATCGCAACGGACGTTACGCCACACATCGACTGGATTGAATCGATCATCATCCGGCGACGAGACCAAATGCTCATATTTTCAGACTAGACGAAAAAATCAACGAATATACTAGGAAACGAACATAGCAGGCACAGAAAACACTCGATGGTTTTGTTTCTCGCTGGTACCCCGTAACATGACAGTTTGATTAGCCTACTAAGTACTGTGCTATTATAACAAGCGCATTTTTTTATTATTTTGAATTGGATTAGGTTAGTTTGGGTCACTGCAGATAGGTTTGGTTGAAGATAGGTGTTCTCGCAGTCACGATGCTCTCACTAAAACATGTCCAACATCCAGTTTAATATAAATAAACAGAACTTTGCTGATTGAAAATCCGGTTTGGTGGTTACGGCAGACGAGTGCTAGGTTTCCGGCTTACGGACAGACGACGGATGGTTCAGTACTGGCTTTAGTATGGTCTCGATTAGAAGAGGAAACAAACGTTAACCGTTACACAGACGGTTGTGGTGTGTGATTATTTTTAAAACGAAGCTATTAGGTGAGCTACAACTCGAAACAAATAGATATCCTTTTCAAGCTATTACTGCAAGTTATTCCTTCCCTTTCGAAGATGGAATTGATGCCTGTTTCAGTGAGTATTCAAGGCAGATCAAACCTCCCCGAAGGTCATTCGTGACCAACACAAACAGGTTCCGGGGTTTTTATAGCAAGTGGTTTTGCACGTCTTAAGCCTCTCTTGAAGTGTTCTTTCAAATTTCTTACGCAGAACAGAGCTTTGGGTTCATTACACCAACAAAACCAGTTATCTATAACCACTCTTTTCTAAACCGTTACGCCAACAACAGAATTGCGGCATCAGGAACGACGGCGAAGGCTCATAAAGATCAGTTTGCTTCGGCCTATTCATTAGCATCATGAGAACTCGTTTTATTGCATCTCTGTTTCTGACGATCACTGGTGCGTTTGGTCAACAAGCAACGTTTTTGGATGATCCTCCTAGTGATTACTTTAGCAGAACATCGATGGATGGTAAGTTAAAGCATTTTCACTTCCAAATAGCATTCACAGGATTATGATCTCATTCAACAGATTGCGTACAAAGATTCTATTCGGAGCCAGAATATAAATATTTAACAACTGGAGTGCATGGTGGCTTTCGTGTGCATCGTGGTGAATTTCAGCACATGGTAGGAACTGTGTGAAAATTATTTGGACATTGTTTAAATGATGGCCCTTCTTTAGGTGGCCATCGGTTGGATTCAGCCAAATGAAAAAATCGACTATCTTTGTGGTGGGTCGCTGATAACCGATGACTTCGTACTGACCGCAGCCCATTGCACCGTTGACGACTTCAAGTAAGGTCCTGGAAAAGTTTCCTGGAAAGCTCGAATTAAATCTTGGGCTGAGTATCTTTCAATTCAAACTTTTCCTATATAGTATTGCCCCGAGTACGGTACGAGTTGGAGACACCGATCTCGGCAGTGAAGAGGATGACGAATAT
>NW_026684869.1:0-4628 GCF_943735745.2 Anopheles bellator | reverse complement strand
ATTTCGATTATTCCTATGGAAAGAAAAGATTGCCAAGATGATGGCGGTAGTGATTTGATTCGCTGCCACAATGAAGTCAACATGGCACCGGGAGTTTGTTCGGTGAGCAACGGTTGTAACGGTGGTAACGGTCTTGGATCTTTGCTTAAGTGATTCGTTTTGCTTTTGTAGATGGACTACGGAGCCCCGGTGACCAATGCTAAAAATGAAGAAGAGGATCGCAATTACATCTACGGCATAGTATCATCGCTTAGTAAGGATTGTGGATCAAGCTTAGTAATGACGGACGTTACGCCGCATATTGATTGGATTGAAGCTATCATCATAAACCGACGACACGAAGTGCTCATATTTTCAGACTAGACGAAAAATTCAATGATAGTATATTCTACGGAAACAGAAATAGAAAGCAGATTTTAGTCGTAATTTCCATAAATTATTTTCTCGCTGACATGACAGTTTGATTAGCCTACTAAGTTCTGAGCAATGATTACAAATGCACATATGCACATATGCACATGCACATGCACATTTGGATTTGATTAGGTTAGCTTGGGTGACCGCAGATACGTTTGGTTGAAAATAGATGCACTCTCAGTCACGATGCTCTCACTAAAACATTCCTAAAATCCAGTTTAATAAAATCAAACAGAACGCTGTTGGTTAAAAATCCGGTTTGGTGGTTACGGCAGACGAGTGCTGGTTTCCGGCTTACGGACAGACGACGGATGGTTCAGTACTGGCTTTAGTATGGTCTCGATTGGAAGAGGAAGCAGACGTTAACCCGTGCAGAGACAGTTGTGGTGCGTGCTTCTTTTTAAAACGAATATATTAGGTGAGCTACAACTCGAAACAAATAGATATCCTTTTCAAGCTATTACTGCAAGTTATTCCTTCCCTTTCAAAATGGAGTTGATGTTTGTTTTATCGAGTATTCAAGGCAGATAAAATTCCCCGAAAGGATTGCCTAGCAAATGATTTCGCACGTCTTAAACCCCTCTTGAAGTGTTCTTTCAATCTTCTTACGCAGGGCAGAGCTTCGGGTTCATTGTACTAGCAAAACCAGTTATCCATAACCAGTCTTTTACAAACAGTTGCACTAGCAGTAGAACCGGAGCATCAGGAACGACGTTGAAGGTTCACTTAGGTCAGTTTGCTTTGGCCCATTGTCAGCATCATGAGTAGGGCCGTCAGAACTCTGTTCATTGCATCACTGCTTTTGCCGAGCATAATTGCTTTCAGTCTGCTTGCTAACCGACAACCCAAAGCGTCCTTTTTGGACGATCCTCCGAGTGATTACTTTAGCAGAACATCGATGGATGGTAAGTTACAGCATTTTCAGTTCATAATAGTATTCACAGGATTATGATCTCATCTCACCAGATTGCGTACAAAGATTCTACTCGGAGCCAGAAAAATTTAATACAAGACCTGGAGTTTATGGCGGCTTTCGTGCGTATTCTGGTGAATTTCAGCACATGGTAGGGACTGAGTGAAAATCGTTTGAACATTGTTTAAATGATACCCTTTTTTAGGCGGCCATCGGTTGGATTCGGTCCAATGGGAAAATCGACTATCTTTGTGGTGGGTCGCTGATAACCGATGACTTCGTACTCACTGCAGCCCATTGTGCTGTTGACCACGACAAGTAAGATCCCGAAAAATCTTGATGTAAACTTTGAATTGAATCTTGAATTGAGTATCTTTCAACTCTAACTTCTCCTATGCAGTATTGCCCCGAGTACGATACGAGTTGGAGACACCGATCTCGGCAGCAAAAAGGATGACGAATATGCACAACAGGTCGGAATCGGCCGCATTATTGTGCACCCCCAGTACCGGGGATCGCGAAAGTACTTCGATCTAGCGTTGATTCAACTGGCAGAGCCCATCGAATACTCGGAGACAGTTTGTTCGGCGTGTCTGTGGCGAGAACCTTCGTTGCCTTCTGAGCGAATGGATGCCATCGGGTTCGGTAGTACCGGTTGGGGGGAGGGACGCAGTCCGACGTTGATGAGGGCGGAAGTAGACAAGATCGAGCTGTCTAGTTGCGTCGAGAGAATAGTCACCAGACGGAGGCAAATGCCGGACGGATTTCGAGACGATCAGTTCTGTGCGGTCGGTGACGATATGGACACCTGTGAGGGTGACTCGGGTGGACCGATCGGTGTGAAGCGATTAAATGTGGGAGGTTTTGTAGTTCCGATGGTGGTGGGTGTCGTATCGTTCGGGACACCCTGTAGCGCAGGATCAAGCGGAGTGTACACTAAGATTAGTCCTTACATAGATTGGATCGAACGGGAGATAGACCAAACTCTAACCTATGGAGGTAAGTCTAACATACAGGATTAGAAACAGTGGCATAAACTCTTCTATTTCATTGTTTTCAGAATGTTTGGAAGATTGGGACTGCTTACGACCCCAAAATTCGACCACAGTTAATTATGCGAATCACGACCCCCTTCAGCGGTTTGGATTAATCTGGGACGACACTTCGCCATCCTTGCACGATTGTGGAGCTACGCTGATCGACTACCAGTATCTGCTGACATCCGCTTCCTGCGTCACAACCGATCGCGGAGATCCAAAGTACGTGTCTTATGATGGCAAAGAACGTATCGCCGTGAAGGATGTTTATGTGTCCCCAAAATATATTCGAGGACGTCCAGGAAACGACGTCGCTCTCGTGAAGATCGCAAAGTTCACCAATCCGAAGGTACATCGCCCATCCTGCCTTTGGAACCGTCGTACCGACGGCGAATGGAGCACGAATCCTGTAGTTAGTGCGTACCAAGTAACGTCGAAAACAGCATCGGAGTGGTTCACCAGAACCATCTCGATTATTCCTATGGACAGAAAAGATTGCAAAGCCGATGGATTCCTGGGTAGTGATTTGATTCGGTGCCACAACGAGGTCAAGATGGTACCGCGACTTTGTTCGGTGAGTAACGGTTGTAACGGTGGCAACGGTGGTAACGGTCTTAGATCTTTTCTTAAGTGACTCGTTTTGTTTTTCTAGTTGGACTACGGCGCCCCGGTGACCAATGTTAGATATCAAGAAACGGATCCTAATTACATCTACGGCGTAGTATCATCGCTTACTAAGGATTGTGGATCAAACTTGATCGCAACGGACGTTACGCCACACATCGACTGGATTGAATCGATCATCATCCGGCGACGAGACCAAATGCTCATATTTTCAGACTAGACGAAAAAATCAACGAATATACTAGGAAACGAACATAGCAGGCACAGAAAACACTCGATGGTTTTGTTTCTCGCTGGTACCCCGTAACATGACAGTTTGATTAGCCTACTAAGTACTGTGCTATTATAACAAGCGCATTTTTTTATTATTTTGAATTGGATTAGGTTAGTTTGGGTCACTGCAGATAGGTTTGGTTGAAGATAGGTGTTCTCGCAGTCACGATGCTCTCACTAAAACATGTCCAACATCCAGTTTAATATAAATAAACAGAACTTTGCTGATTGAAAATCCGGTTTGGTGGTTACGGCAGACGAGTGCTAGGTTTCCGGCTTACGGACAGACGACGGATGGTTCAGTACTGGCTTTAGTATGGTCTCGATTAGAAGAGGAAACAAACGTTAACCGTTACACAGACGGTTTCGGTGTGTGATTATTTTTAGAACGAAGCTATTAGGTGAGCTACAACTCGAAACAAATAGATATCCTTTTCAAGCTATTACTGCAAGTTATTCCTTCCCTTTCGAAGATGGAATTGATGTCTGTTTCAGTGAGTATTCAAGGCAGATCAAACCTCCCCGAAGGTCATTCGTGACCAACACAAACAGGTTCCGGGGTTTTTATAGCAAGTGGTTTTGCACGTCTTAAGCCTCTCTTGAAGTGTTCTTTCAAATTTCTTACGCAGAACAGAGCTTTGGGTTCATTACACCAACAAAACCAGTTATCTATAACCACTCTTTTCTAAACCGTTACGCCAACAACAGAATCGCGGCATCAGGAACGACGGCGAAGGCTCATAAAGATCAGTTTGTTTCGGCCCATTCATTAGCATCATGAGAACTCGTTTTATTGCATCTCTGTTTCTGACGATCACTGGTGCGTTTGGTCAACAAGCAACGTTTTTGGATGATCCTCCTAGTGATTACTTTAGCAGAACATCGATGGATGGTAAGTTAAAGCATTTTCAGTTCCAAATAGCATTTACAGGATTATGATCTCATTCAACAGATTGCGTACAAAGATTCTATTCGGAGCCAGAATATAAATATTTAACAACTGGAGTGCATGGTGGCTTTCGTGTGTATCGTGGTGAATTTCAGCACATGGTAGGAACTGTGTGAAAATTATTTGGACATTGTTTAAATGATGGCCCTTCTTTAGGTGGCCATCGGTTGGATTCAGCCAAATGGAAAAATCGACTATCTTTGTGGTGGTTCGCTGATAACCGATGACTTCGTACTGACTGCAGCCCATTGCACCGTTGACGACTTCAAGTAAGGTCCTGGAAAAGTTTCCTGGAAAGCTCGAATTAAATCTTGGGCTGAGTATCTTTCAATTCAAACTTTTCCTATATAGTATTGCCCCGAGTACGGTACGAGTTGGAGACACCGATCTCGGCAGTGAAGAGGATGACGAATAT
>NW_026684868.1:0-4632 GCF_943735745.2 Anopheles bellator | reverse complement strand
CCAGTCCTCGCTCTCTTCGGGACCACCACACGGGACCAATCACCACATGGCGATCCTGCCAGGAGACCAATAATTATAAGGTACGAATAAAAAAAAAAAAAAAAGAAAGAAAGGGTGCCAATTAATTTTAAAGTGTTAGGTTAGCAGAGAAAAGAAAATTTTGTGAAAGTGTAGCGCTGCGTCAGTGTTTTTAGTGTGTGTGACATTATTTTTATTGTATCGAATGAGAAGAACGACGCAGCACCGAATCGCAACCCGTGCCACCAATACTACCTTAAATCGCATCGACGACATTACCGCTATCATGCCACCAAAATTAGATCTAGGATTGGCTCTGAAACTAGTGAAAAAATTCGAAGGAACATCCACCGAACTAGAACCATATATAGAAAGTGTAGAATTCTTGATAGATTATTCGGCGGACGTTCCGGAAAACGAGATATTAAAGTTCATGAAAATTACATTAGGCGGAATAGCGCACGGAGTGATCAATAATGCCACTACGGTGGAGCAGGCGTTTGGCCTGCTAAGGGCAAAATTCCATGTACAGCTTAGTCCACTGGCCGTGGAAAGAGAAATCCAAGCCCAGAGACAAACGGAGCAAAGCCTCTCTGAGTTTGGCGCCCAAATGGAGAAATTGTCTGCCAAGCTAGCAGCAGCACATGTCGCAGCCGGCACCTTTCCGAACAAAGGCGCAGCTAGCAACGTTGTAGCACCCGTAGTGGTGCGAGCCTATATCCGGGGATTGAAGAATGCAAACACGAAATTTTTCGTGCAGGCCCGCAACCCTTTAACACTAAATAAAGCGATCTCGGACGCACTCGAGTGCGAACCCGTAGAGCCGCAAAGCGAAAGGGAGACCACTTTATGGGGGTCAACGTATCACAGGCCATCGCGTGGCCGAGGATACCGGCAATCAAGAGGAAGATGGCGCGCAAATCAGTCACAACGACTACGACATTCCCAACCAAATTTTAGAAATGCGCGTCATGATAACGCACATTTGGGGCACGAGGAGGAGGAGGACCAGCACCCTGAGTCTCTCCCAATAGAGCAAGGCGAGCTAGTAAATTTATTTCGCCAATCTTGATTTACAAAAAAATGCAACAATAGAAGTGACATTATTTCAACAGCCACATCATTTAGTTATTGATACAGGGGCCACGTGCTGTATCCTCAACAGTGCTTACGTGCCCGCAAATACGTATATAGACCCATGCACCAAAATAGTGATAAAAGGGATACAAGGATCCGTTAACACAAAAGGAACAGTGACAACAGAAATGCTACTGCAATCTCAGCCATTTACTGTAGTCTTCCATGTAGTAAACACACTGCCAGCCAATATCACCGGTTTGTTAGGCATAAACTTTCTACGAAAGCATAGAGCACTCATAAATTTCAGCAATATGAGCTTTAACTGTAAACAATCACTTAATAATGGCTCACTGACAATACCGGCCAGAACAGAGATCATCACATACATAGCTACACAACATAAAGAAACTTGTGTTGTACTTAATGAAACAATTCACCCTCATACTTACATAGCCAATTCCATTGCTAATCCGCACGAAGGAAAAATCCCTGTGCGCATAGCAAACTTTTCCAATACATTAGTGTCTATTCCCAAATTAACACCCACTATAAAAGCGGCGACTAATTATAAAATAATAGACCTCAATACCCCGAGACACAATAGTGCACACGCTAATCAGCTGCTTAAGGAACTCAAGTTAGAACATCTTTCTCCCACAGATAAAGCTAACATTTCAAAACTTTGCATAAAATACAACGATGTGTTCTGTGTAAAGGATGATAAACTAAGCACTTCTAAGGTTTACGAGGCAACTTTAAAAGTAAGGCAGAACACCATGCCTATCTATTCAAAGCCATATCGCCTGCCTTATGCGCAGAAAGAAGAAGTGGAGAATCAGATCGCCAGGATGCGTAAGGATAGAACCATAGAGGAAGCCTGTTCCGAATGGAACAGCCCGATATTGTTGGTACCTAAAAAGTCGGAAAACGACTCAAAGAAATGGAGACTGGTTATCGACTACCGAAAGGTTAACACCGTACTCCAAGACGACAAATTTCCGCTACCAAATATCGAAGAGGTAATAGACACTCTCGCAGGATCCAAATACTTTTCACACCTGGACCTGTCCCAAGGGTACTATCAATGTGCTTTAAGAAAAAAAGATAGGCCAATCACTGCGTTTACAACACCAACAGGCCAATACCAAATGACTAAGCTGCCGATGGGACTCAAAACAAGCCCATCAACATTCTCCCGTATGATGACGGTAGCAATGGCCGGCCTAAATATCGAGAAATGCCTAATTTATTTGGATGATATTATCGTGTTTGGCAAAACCATGGGGGAGCATAACAAAAACTTAATGAATGTTTTTGAACGGTTGCGAACTGTAAATCTTAAACTTAATCCAGAAAAATGTCACTTCCTAAAAAAGGAGTTAGTGTACCTCGGACACTTCATTTCAGCAGAAGGAATTAAACCAGATCCCAAGAAACTAGAATGCATAAAAAATTGGAAAACTCCTACAAATGCTGAAGAAGTAAAAAGATTTGTGGCTTTTGCAAACTATTACCGGAAACACGTAAAGAACTTTGCAGCCATTTGCTCACCCCTGAACTACCTAACAAGAAAAGGTATACCCTTCGAATGGACCACAGCCTGTCAGACGTCCTTTGAATTGTTGAAAAACATTTTTACTAAGCCACCTGTATTGGATTTCCCCGATTTTAGAGCGGCTAACACTTTTGTGCTGCATACCGATGCCTCAAAGGCAGCTATCGGAGCCGTGCTTAGTAACAAAAACGGTAAACCTGTCGCATATGCTAGCAGAGCACTAAATAAGGCTGAACTAAACTATCATACAATAGAGAAAGAACTACTAGCAATCGTATGGGCAATTGAACATTTTCGGCCCTATCTCTACGGAAGAGCTTTCGATATACACACGGATCATAGACCACTTGTTTATTTATTTTCGCTGAATAACCCGTCTAGCCGACTAACTAAATTTCGCCTCTCTCTAGAGGAGTATATGTTCACGATTTATTATAAAAAAGGAAGCGAAAATGTTGTAGCAGATGCGTTATCAAGAATGTCTGTTTGCGATTTAAGGGAGCTTGGTGGAAATGCGTTAATAGCGACCCGCGCTAAAGCTACCGATAGTAATGCGGTCCCTGAGATTAAAGTAAACAAAACGATTTTAGATAAATACATTGAGCTACAATTTTGTCCCAATACACAAAGTATGTCAATCTCGAATGATAAGATCGTTATACCTTATTTCAACACGTTGGTTCAATTACGAACAGTATTAGAAAAAATAAAAATATATAGTCAAAGGTTAAAGGGTAAACTACACCTGGTAATTCAACGGCCTACTGAACAGGTGAAGCAAATCCTCAAACAAGTCAATCTCCTAAACGTAAAAGGATTACCCGAAATCATTGTGCTGAACAAAGATGTAACTGTCATAAAAGAAAACGAGAAGGCTAAGAAATATGTTATCATGAACGATTATCACACCCTGCCGACCGCGGGACACGCAGGCATCCAACGTACATTGAACACAATTAAACAGCGCTACACTTGGAGTGGAATAGATAAAGATGTTAGGGATATGATAGGGAAATGCGCCGAATGCCAAAAGTATAAACAGAAAAACGCACCAAAAGTACCAATGAAAATAACCTCAACGGCGGCCAGTTCAATGGAAAAAGTCTTCATAGACCTAGTAGGTCCGCTCGTAAATTCAGAGGGGTATGACTACATCATAACCACCCAATGCGACCTAACAAAATTCGTCACCGCAACGCCGATAACAAACAAACGAACTGATACAGTAGCAAGGGCTTTCGTAGAAAACGTTATACTAAAGTACGGAGTTCCATCTACAATTTGCACTGATCGTGGAACCGAGTTTCTATCCGAGCTGTTTGCCGAAATATGTAAAATACTCCAAATAACAAAACTGCATTCTACGGCGTATCATCACGAAACTATAGGATCCCTAGAAAACACACACAAACAGCTAGGAAATTATCTGCGAATATTTAGCCGCCACAATATTTTAGATTGGAGCCAATGGGTAAAGTTCTATGAATTCGCATATAATAACACCGTACACACAATAACAGGACATACTCCTTTTTACTTGATGTACGGGCGGGAGGCTAACTTACCATCCAACCTCGCCCAAAACACAGAGCAAAGAAAAATGCTATTCAATATCGATAACTATGCAACGTTGCTAAAGCTGAAACTACGTATAGCGCACAACGACGTGCGAGAACGATTGCTAAACCAAAAAAGTAAGAGTAAGGAACACTATGACCTAAAATGCAAAAAGAAGAACCTAAACCCAGGCGACAAGGTACTGATTCGAAATGAAAACACAAGTAAACTAGGCCCCGTATACGGAGGACCTCACACAATCATAGCGGATCATGGAGAGAATGCAGTCGTGAAGGTTAACAACAAACGCGACCTAATCCATAAGAATAGGTTACAGTTATGGAAAACAAGAAAAAAAAAAAAAAAGGTTGAGCGTGTCATGGGCGTAGCCCACTTAGATCAGTTGTAGGACAGTTAGGGCT
>NW_026684867.1:0-4638 GCF_943735745.2 Anopheles bellator | reverse complement strand
TTAAGTAGCTTTATCCGCCAATGTTTGAGTTGTCTTAAAAACCTGTCGCCGCTGTTTAAACAATCCGTTCAAAAGTGTAGTTAAATATTACAAACAATTCCGAGCGAGCGGGCACCAATTCCGCTGAAATGCATCCGAACATACTGCATCTTTTCCTGCACTCACCGATGTGTGCGCTCAGTGTGTGCGTCGAGCACTTTCCAAACAGACGGCGAGAAAAATCCTTCCGCTCCAGATGCAATGTTTATTCTATTTTCCCCACTGTTCAATGGCCGCATTTCGTGAGGTTTTTTCCCGCTACCCTTTGTGCAGTACGTAATGTAAATACTGGCCGCTCCGGAAAGGACGGAACGGAACCCATGCGAGAGAAAATATATCCATTCGAAAAGCGGAATGGGATTTGGCAGAATATTACATTCACTTAAGTGTATTAGATGTACTTAAGTCTTTATGCCCACTTATCGCATTGCACCGATAGCGCCGGCGATGCTGCTGGTGGTCCGGAAAATTGCGACAAAAAGCGATCGATTTGCGCCGAGCATCGTTTGGCAATCGGGGCCATCCAGTCCTCTTTTTTTGTCGACTGAAAGATTCCCCGTCCGAAGCCGATTCCGCGAGTGAGGCTCCCATGCGAGTGAAACGGTCCTTACTATGATACCATGTTGACAGCTCGTTCGGCACAGCGTCAGCGGAATCTCCGGTGGTGCAGGTCCGGTGGACGAAACAAGCTAGACGGATGATCAACCCATCGAAAGCAGGCGATACTAATGCAGCAAATCGAACTTAAACGGCTCCAGAGGACCCCCGAAAGGATAGCGCCTTACCCACAGCATTCGGTGCACAGTTTTTGGGCGTCTTTTGTGGGCAAACGAAATGGACCGTATCGCTTTTAAGGAGATAAAACACACCGATCGTCGGGTGAATCCGGTAATGAACACTTTCGGAGAGCGTAGAAAGGTGCTTAATAAGAGTAATCAAGGGGCAGTAAGTGCTGGCAGCAGAATAAATTGGCATTAGTTTCGAACTTCTAATTTACCTATATATCTTGCCAATCGCATAATGTAATGTAAGCTGGCGCCAGGTTTAATGACCATTCATCCGATTGAATTCGTTTCGCATGAAACGAATGAAGCCTGGGGGGAATTCTTTTATCAAAATAACGCAACCACAAAAGAAACTGGCAGCCAGCATGGCTTAGGTATATTAAGCAGCTTACCCTATCAGCATGACCCATATGTCTTGCTCCGTTCCGGCGGGATCGTAGCCATTTCTTCCACTAAGCTACAGTTCCCACAACTACCCGTCGACTACTCATCGGCCTGATTTCCAGACGAGTAGCCCCGGGAAGACGATCTGCCGACTTAAAAACAAGAATCGAGCATTCTTCAGCACCTAAGCCGATCAGAGGTTATCGTAGTTGATTACCTTTCTGCTGCATGTACTTTATCGAGTGTTCGGTCGAGTGTGTCAGGATGCGACTGCAGCCGCCGTACTGCCCCGTCCTCCGTCAATCCACTCCGTCGATTCCATTGTGAACGATGTGGAAGAGCAATGCGTATCGCAGGCGCCCAGACAAACCGTACGCCAGTGGGACGACAGGAATCAACCGGTTGCTCATCGTGGCCGCCGTCATTGTCATGACGGCACTGTCTTCATCACCACGGCCAAGATGGGTTGCGTCTTATGCGAAAGGGCGGATGTTCACTTCGCAAATCATTAGACACCGAAGCCGAAGGAGCTCCTAGCGTCCGACTCGACTACCGGGAACCTGCGCCTCGGGACACACTTAATTTACGAGCGAGGCATGATGAATGGCCATAATGGCAAATATTTTCACCAAACAAGCATCACTCCTCGCTGGCTCTGGCAGCATCCTTGGTCCTGGCAAGTACGGCGCAGCAGGAAACGAAGTTTTGTAATGACAGCTACTCACTTCGGAAACGCCACTCAACCAGATGCTAGCTGACCCAATTGCCGTGCCGTGCCGTACCGTGCCGATAAGCTGCAGCCTGGAAGCGTACGAGCGAAGGAAGCCTGCTGCAACCCGGCCGCCCGTTACGGAATTCACGGAATCGATAATGATTTTTCGACGTGCTCGATTGGCCACAGGTGACGAAGCTTCTTTGGCAAGGAATCGACACCGTTCCGGTTCGGGATCAATATATATTTTTTATCGTTTTCGGGACCGTGGAAGGCATGCCAAGGCGGGCCAACGTAAGTACGAGGCTCCGAACGCCTCACAGGATGCCCGCCATGGAGCATGCATGGTGCAGTGGTGTAACGGCAATCAAACAAAATGAATTCCTGGTAAGAACGGACGGCACTGCTGCGGAATGACGTCCGAATGACGTTTTTTGCAGCTGCTTATTTGTGGATGCCAATTTCGTTCGGTGCATATGCTTTGCCTGGGGTGGCGTTGCACTTTCTCGGAAGGACACTGGAGGACATTGCTTGAACCCTTTACCATACCGTTTCTGCCATCATCAACGAGCCGGATTGTAATTGAATTGCTTGTTGAGGCCACGTTGGTATTGGTGTTTCGTTTAACCACTCTTAACACTCCGTTTGGTTTCCGTTTCGCCAACATCAAATAGACAAAGGATAATAAATAAAGTCAGTGCAATCGATTTTTTTATGCATTTGGGAATTAAATTGTGATGCGAGTTGGTTACGTCGAGGCGCAATGTTTAATTTTTCGACCTAATACTTGGAATTGATAACATTTCCAAACAGGAGCGAAACCAGGACCGATGTCCTTATTGCGGTATGATAAGTTGTAATGCTACTCGGTAATGTTCTACTTCTTTTGACGGTAACGGCCGTTTCGCACATTGCCATCCCGTTGGATGCCAGTCAGTGGTTCCGTGTAAACCTAGCGCCCGATCGAAACTACTCCAAAACCAGCGAAGGAAAGTGACAGCGTACCATATTCAGAACAAGTGCTGAATGACGGAGTCCCTTAAGTATATTTCCTGCTAATGGAATATTTTTTGAAACGCTACAGAGACACACATAATTCGCGTACCACCGCGCAATTAGTGGCTCGATTGAGCGTTTCGGTTAAATTAATTAAACGCGTGCCATCGCGTCCCGCAGGCTGCCGAATGTCACTCGAAATGACAATCGGACCCCTTTGCTGACTATTGTACAATGGTACGTGATTACCGACGGGAACGGGCGGAAACATGTGGCTCCAGAGTCCAGCATATTCACACACTCGCGCTGGACTCGGAGAAAGGCATCAATGGGTTTAATTATGTTTCGCTCTCTCGTTTTTTTTTTGTGGCCTGTGAGTTGGTCCAGTGGAAAACCCGGAGCAAATGATCCTCTTGCAAATGATGATGAAAATGCAACGCTTATGTATCAGTTTTTGAATCGCCACACTAGCGATCGGTCGCCAACAAAAAATGCAAAATTTGATTAATTTATCAACTTCAATAAGACTGGCTGTAGTATTGTGTACGTGAAACATTTTATTAAAACAAACGATGCAAATAACAGAGATTGCACAGGAATAAAATAAACTAATCCATACCGGATGGTACTACAGTAAAAATCTAGCCCCGATATATACCATTTGATAAATACGACCCCGTTATTTGAAAAATGAAGTTCAATGTGAGATTTTAAATATTTGTTAAAAAATGTAACAAATTCTGGACGGAAGTTTATCTTTCTCTATTGAAACAATTCGACCTTGCCGAACAACACACGTTTATCGAATGGCTCGCAAAGTTTATAAAAGAGTGCACGATTTGAAACAGAGTTTCGATTCGAAGCATTCAATAATGTATTCGCCAGAAAATAAAACATTTCAATACTTCTCAGCAGACGAATGCAAACACCGGTGGTATGAGTCTGAATTTCATTCATACTTAAAATGTACGTATTTAAAACAAAAAATAGTTGAGCTGCTGCCAGCAGCACTGCAGCGAAAATGTTTGAAAAGCATTCCGGCCGCAGCCTGTCACATTTGCATACATTTTGCCCTCACGCATCGATGTTTGAATGGTTGCAGATAATCCGTTTTTATCATCATTCCCTCTGGCGGCAGGATTCATTCGTTCGTTTGTTTGCTCGAAGTGAATTGTAAATTTTGGTCGACATTGACGAGTGAATTGGAATGGTTTTTCAATAACCCTACATCCGCAACGACTGCAGCCTAAGGGAACAAATCTGACGTAAATGTTACACCGGTCTGTGTTGCAAATATTTGGTAACATTTGGGGTACTTTGGCGTCAAAACAAGCAGTTTGGGGAAACTAATTGCAAACGGTTTAAAACTTTTAATTGGAATCGGCAATGGGATAGAAAATTAGTACGTTCGATTAGTATCAAAGTGCTAGTCTCTAGGCACTATCGGGGGGTCAGCTATGACGACGAAAATTAATTTACCTGACCCATTGCATGCATGGTAAGCTTCACTCTGCCGTAAACTTAGTACCCACTTCTGGCCAGTGTATGAACTAAAGCTTTTCGGAGGGGAATTTTAATGAGCTTACGGTGACCGCGACTACCAGCTGCTGAGCAACGGATTCCGGATCGCGGCCTGTACGATGGTTCGTGAATCGAATGGAATCTATCAATGATATTATAATAATAATAATAATAATAATAATAATATTTATTCCCTGGTTG
>NW_026684866.1:0-4645 GCF_943735745.2 Anopheles bellator | reverse complement strand
GTTCTACAATTGACAATTCAACCGGATTCGAAGTGTTACAGGCTTTATGCTAGCGCTGGAGGCGCGTCGCTTGTGTTTGGTACGGGCACATGCTTTTTGTGTTGCGTGGCCCTTGAAATTGGTGGCTTGGGTCGCTTGCAACGATCCGCACATGGCCACCTCCTGAGTTTGGGTAGTTGGTGTATCTTGGGTGGCCTGCAGTGAGATGCACCTGCACGTGCACATGGCCGCCACACTCATAACGGTCCCTCTTTGTATGGCTAGTTCTGTCCTATTCGGGGCTATATATAGCCACTCGTTGGGGGTCAAGGTGACCCCCCACATTCCATTCCTTGTGGTTGGCCCACATTCCTGCCTGCTCGACATTTTTCTCCAGGTAATTTAATCTTCTTCTATGTGAATTCGAGGTTGAGTGTAATGGCCACTGGTGAACACTTTGCTAGGTACACGACTTCCCCTCTTGTTATGGCAGTATACACTTGCCAGCCATACGCATAGGCGAACTCTTCAGGAGATATCAAAGCAAGGGTCATAAGATTCTCAGTTATTCGGTTATTGGTCTTGCCCCTGTCCTGCTTGAACACAGTATATAGATCCAACACAGCACCTTTAATGTGACGGTATGAGTATACAATTTTTGAGTTTATGTAGTTCAGCATGTTCACATCCCTATTTTTGATTTTGTTCTTTATATTGAGAGAAGGTTGATCATCCCTTGAAAATGTTACAAAAAGTTTCGGATGTTCAGTGAACCAAGTCAATGGTCCACAAACATAGAGTGTTCTGTTCTCGAGTAAGTTCTGGAAATCATACCCGGAATGAGTCACTTGAATGAACCTAGCACCCCCTACCTCTGTTATTAGATCTGCTGTACCCTCATAGATCTCACTCTTCTGGTCCTCTCCTGTGCAGTCAGGCCTAGGCACACTCCAAAACACGTATCCCATCTCCGCGTCGAATCCTGTTTCCAGTTTCATTTCAAACGATTTTCCTTCCATCTTTATAACCTTGTCCTCGACGTCCACTAAGACTGTTCCTCTGGAGAATTTGATCTCTATTTCAGTGTTCACCACAGGCCGATCGTAGAGCACACCCTGTCTCATCTTGGAAGCTCACATGAACCCTCCTTGATGTACCCTCTGGTGACGAGAGACTCGTTAATCCAGTTAATCCAGTTAATCCAGTTAATCCAGAGTTAATCCAGTTGGAAGCTTGATGTCTATGGGCCCGTTCGACGTCGTGAAGCGATAAATCCCTCTCAGCTGCATACCTTCACATTCCTCTCTAGTTACTTGGAGGATCTCAGTATACATTGCACCAGAGTGCAAGGTATCAATTGTTCTCCCGCATCTACTGATGATATTTCGAGTGATAATGGAGCATCGGGTGTAAGGTATATCCTTTACTATGCTGTTTTGGGTGATCGTTACCCGTACCCTCTCTTTCGTGGCGCCTTTTGCTTCCTCCATGTATTTCGGAGTTGTTACCAGGGATATGGCGGTCATAGTGAAGTTTTTGACGAGCAGTCGTACGCCACAAGACTACTCTCAGGAGGAAGCCTGTATATAGGCGAATTCGACGAATAGAATGCACAACTTCATATTGGTAAGACTCTCGTTGCAGTACAGACTCTCGTGTATCATTAACTAGCGGGTTTTTATAAAGGGAAAGATACGATTATGATTATAGTGAAAATTGAAATGTAATGATGAAAGGGGACACGCTTCTTGTACTTCTCGTCAAATGCATTGTTTCCCGTGTGAGACGGTCCTGCACTTGGAGCAGGCGTGAGTGCAGGCGCTGGGGGACTGATCTCCTTTATAATCGGAGCAACGGTGGGGACATCCTCTGGCCTGAAGCGCTCGCCAGATTTCATGATAGCCATTATTCCTTTGCGCAGTTCCTCGATATGATTGAGTTTTTCTACAGCAATCCTAGGTATCTTAGCTGCCACTTCCATCTGATCTACCAACTTACTTTCCCCATATGTCTGCCTGCTCACCCATTCGTTTTGAGTAAAACAAACCAGAGCGCTGGATCTCCTCAGAGCAGAAGTTGTTCACTTCAGTGACAAGCTTCTCGTCTGACAATTCCCCGACACTTCGTGGAACTATCGGTCCACTAGCGCTTTCGATACACATTGATTGCAGGAATCTCATCATCCCCTTTTGTGACAAAAGATCGGCAGTTGGCATTGAAGTTTCTCGATGTGCTATCAATCAATCATACACCCGACCTGCATAATCGACTTCTCTTACACGGTCACGGTGCTCAAAATTCGCGCTGTATGTCTCGTACTCCTCAACATGAGTGGTTCTCGGTTTGCATTGTACCTCTGGGGAAGGACACTTTAGCTGTTGGTCCTTCATACAACTCTGCGATTTCTTCTGCCAGATTACCAACGTCCTGGTCTCCTTCTGACATATCGTCAGAAATTACAGGAGGAATGAGGTGCTCCGGGCGGTTCTCCAATGGCAGGGGTGCGTAAGCATCGTCATATGTGCCCACTTCAGGCTCAACATAGGTTTTGTTGAGAATGGCCTCACATGTTTTTACGCCAACCGTGAAATAATCCTGGCAACCAGGGATGACAATGGTGATCGCTCAACAGTGATATAATGCTTGTGCAGATTCAAGATCAATCCATGGAAGTATCTTTTCTACAGAGAGGGGATCGGAAGGTGGTGGTCGTTCAGTTTAATTTCGAACTCTTCTGCGAGCCCTTTGACGCCCTGTCCGTTAACAATTGCTCGAATGACGGCATCAGCAGGTGATCCTTGTCCCATTAGAAGTCCTATCATAAACAAGGCATAATCAGGGAATGAGACCCCTTTCACTGTGTAAACAACAAGTCCATGAATCATGGTGTGTGTACTAAATCTTTTATACTTCTGGCTCTGTGCTATTGTCAGGGAGTGATAAAGCAAAGCCTTCAGAATTTTGTACGAGAGAAAGGTAGGATAAGTCCTCATAGTCTCCCAGCGGCTATAGTTTATAGTTTATAGGGGGGGCTATAGTTTGTTAATGAGTCCGGTTCGTCTGAGGAAGTTGAGGAGTTTGCGTTCTTCGGAGGGGTGGTTAGAGAGGGCTATGGAAATGTTGTTGTCGATTTTGCATATTTGTCTTTCTGTGGCGTATCCGAGGCAATCTCTAATGATGTGGGTTGTGGTGATAGGGACGCCACAGGATTGGCAGAGGGGTGGGCTGGTTTTTTTTGACGAGGTGGGAATGAGTAAGACGGGAATGGCCAATTCTGAGACGGGTTAGGGCCTTTTGGTTTTGGTTTGAGGTGGTGTCGACCCAGGGGAGGGTGGAGGTTTTGATGTATCTGAGGGGGCGGTTTGTAGTTTTGAGCCAGGTTTGTTGCCAGTTTTTTGCGGTGGCGATTGATAGTTTTTTGAGGGCGTCGGGGCGGGATAGGCTGTTTTTTAGAGGGGTGGGAAGGGTTCTGCCTAGATTGGCAAGGTGGTCAGCGATGGTGTTGCCTTTTATGTTTGAATGCCCGGGGATCCAGCAGAAGAGGGTAGTGTTGTGTGTTAGGGCTTTCTCTAATCTTTGGATGTAGGGGTCTCCAAAAACTCCGTTTTCGAGAGCTTGTAGAACGCTAGCGGAGTCTGTGAGGATGATGTGTGGATGGTCGGGGGTAGCGCATCTATCAAGGGCTATTAGGATGGCTATTGTTTCGGAGGTGAAGATGGAGGTGTGATCGGGGAGTCTGAAGGAGAAGTCCTCTGTTTGAGTATGGATACCGCAGCCTGCAGTGTATGCGTTTACGGATCCATCAGTGAAGATTTGTTTGTGGTCGGAGTATTTTTTAGTTATTAGCTCAAGGAATATTTTGAGGGATTTAATTGGATTGTTTTGTTTTTTTCGGATCTGGTTTTTCATGGTCCAGTCTATTTTTGGGGTGCATTGAAACCAGGGTCGGGGGGTTGTTCTAAGTAGTTTGCGGATTTTGGGGAGGTGTAGATTTAGTGGGGCGAGGGATTTGTTTATGTGGGTACGGAGAAATTTGTGTTTGTACCCTTTCTCAATTTGTCTCGTAAGAATTTCTATTTGTTTGTTGAGGATGATAGTGTCGAAGGGGAGGAGCCCTATTTCGCAAATGGTGGAGTCGGTAGGGCTGGAGCGGAAAGCTCCGGATAAGTTCCGGATGGCGTGTTGGTAAGTGGTTTTTAGTGTACTGTTTGTTTTATCTCCACCGTAGCTGAATATTTCCAGGCCGTACAGTAATTTGGGGAGAAGCCAGTTTTTCATGATGGTGGTTAGGGTGTGACGGGAGGCCCGGTTTTTTCCACAGCCAAGCATTCGGAGTAGGTTTGTGTGACTGGATGTCGCTTTTTTGACATGGCGGGAGTGGGCGAGGAAGTTTAATTTGTGGTCGATAAGGGCGCCGAGGATTTTTAGAATACGGGATTGGGGTATTTTTATGTTATTTAAGGTAGGTGGGAGGGTTTTTAGGTGGCGGGGGAGATTACAGATGTGCATGTATTGTCATAGTTGCATTTTGGGGGGGGAGAAGTCATAGCCGGACCATCTGGACCATTGCTGGACTTTGTTGAGGGCTGACTGTAGGTTTTGTCTGGCCTGAGAGTTTTGCTTGTGTGAGGTTACAAGTAGGATGTCATCTGCGTATATGAAGCTT
>NW_026684865.1:0-4647 GCF_943735745.2 Anopheles bellator | reverse complement strand
GTATTGGATTCGAGTTTGCTACAAACCGGCGGTGGCAAACTCTAACTCGCGTTATACACGGGTGCGCGTTATACACGGAAAAATACGGTAAATATAAGTATCGGGAAGCATTTCTCGATAGGTATTTACTTCTAAATAGTGAAAGTGCACCACATCTGTTTACATTTTCAGCTGACCATGAAATGGAACAAGGTGTAATCCTGCTATTGAGTGCCAACAACACAGCGGACGATTACGATGGAGCAGACGTTGCGACGATGCAAGCGGAACATCGAAAGCGACAACGCAGTGCTAAACATTTGCCAAAAAACAATGCCAACAATGCCAATGAGAGGAAGAGAGAATAAAAATATAGGGGGAAACTCTCACGGCGCCCATCAAATTTTTACCGGTATACGCCGCAGGATACCGGAGTGAGGACGCTCACTCCATACATTTTTCCGGTATAACTTTCACAGAACTCAGCTTACTCCGTTAAAACCGCCATACTGAGAGGGGGCATCTCACGAGTCGAAATCCGCGGCTAGAAAAATGAAAAATTGAGCGATTTTTTTGTTCGGGGCGTTCGGATTCATCCGTCTCAGCAGGCAGTCGCAGGCAGAGGGTTAGTTCGGGCACTCAATTTTGCTCACTGGGCCACCAACACGCCATAGCTCTACCCAATCGAAAAATATTGGGCCATCGTTAAACGGAACCTCAAGAAGACTCATAAAACAGTTGTCAGTAAGATGGAACTCAAAGCTAACTGACGTTTCTGAGCAAAATTTCTAAACGACACGTCACTCTTTTGGACCTTTCACACTGATTGCGACAACTGGCGAACAACTTCGACGGTTGAACGAGATGGCGAAAACAATCAAACACCTTGGGTAATTAAAAACTAATCGAAAACTACTCAACTGAGGTTTTTTTGTATCACAAGCACACAAAACTATTTTAACTTAATTATTACTTGTAATACAAACACAAGATTCATCATAAAACTATTTTAATTCTCGCACCAAAAATTAAATGTCGTCCAAAATAAATTGTATGAACTTCCAAACACTAAACACAAATAATCTGTCAAAACACAAGACGAACCTTCTGTTCTTCTTCTGTTGCGACGAGTTGTGATTTTTTTCAACTTTGTCAACAACGTCGGCGTACGAAGTTGACGTCCCCGACGCAGACAACCGGTGTGAAGTGCCCCATAGAAACTTACTAGGCTGTTCAATAAGTTCGTATGGTCGGTAACAGAAAGCGCTGCTTCGATCCTAATTTTTGTTTTATTGGTACACTCTTCAAATGAACGTATGTTAAGTTTCATTTCAATCGGTCTCTTTTTTTTACATGCCATATAGCATCGCATGTCACATGTATTTTATGAATCTTTTATGACGTCATTATTTGATGAAAAACGCTATTCACGCATAATTTTTTTTTTGGTTTGAAGACAGATGGAAGTCGCTAGGTGCCAAATCTGAAGAAAACGGTGGATATTCCAACAATTCCAACTTTAATTCATGGATTTTTGCAGTTTTCAAAATGCTCTTGCGTCAGGGTGCATTGCCCTGATGAAAGAGGATGTTTTTCTTCTTTAAATCGGATCTTTTTCCATGAATTTTCACTTTCAGTAGGTCTAGAATATTACAACAATAATCAAAATTTATTGTTTTTCCGGTTCGCAAGTAATCCGCTAACAAAATTTCATTCGCATCCCACAAAACTGATGCTAACATCTTTTTGGGCAATTTCTGAACACGAACTCGTTTCGGAGCCCAAGAACAAGGTTCACACCACTCTTTAGCCACTTGTTATGATTCAGGATCATGGTGATAGACCCATGTCTTATCCACAGTGAAGATTCGATGCACAAAATCCACTTTTTCCTATCGAAAACGCTTTAAATGTTATCAAGCAAGATGCATTCGAATGCGTTTTTAGTGAATGCGGCACCCATTTTGCAAACAGCTTTTAGAAACCGAGAACTTCAGTCAAAATATTAATTAAACAGCTCAAATAGATATAAGTATAATAGTATTAGTATAAGGCTAGACCTTATACTAAATCTCTGTAAGTGATTCGACGATTTTCCAATACAATATCCTGATTGTTTTTACGATTTACGATTTTGTGTCTGTTTTTTTACGTTTGACATGGATCGACCACATTTAAACTCAGAAATCCCTCTTTTAACCACCAAATTAAAGGTGAAAAGTCCTTAAACACATTCAACATTCGTTGATAAATCCCCTTTTGCTTTTAAACCTTCCAAAAATAAAAATTAAGTCACTGCACGGTACTTAATTTTGCTCAGTGTAAAAATACTGTCGGTAAAATACTGTAAAAATAACATGTCGGTACTAAATGGCTCGTAAAAAAAAATAAGAGACCGATTGAAATGAAACTTCACATACGTTCATTTGAAGAGTGTACCAATATAAATTTAAAAAATTAGGCTCGTAGCTGCGCTCTACGGTATCGAACGACGAAACTTAATATACAACCTAGTACTAAATGTCTTTAAGTGATTCGACGATTTTCAAATACGATTTATTTACAATTTGTACTGTACTGTATACTGTATACAATACAGTATTTTTTCTACAACTTCATGTGTTGTGTCTGTTTTTGGGCGTCTTTGACGTGGCTTGTACCACCACGTTTAAATTCAGAAATCCCCGTTTATAACGTACTAATTGAAGGCGAAGAATCCTTATACACTTTCAACATTCGTTCAAAAATCTCCTTTGCTTTGAAACCTTCCAAAAATAAAATTTAGGTGGATTGTAAGTGGACTAAATGGATTGTAAAAAAAAATTAAGAGACCGATTGAAATGAAACCTCACAAACGTTCATTTGAAGAGTGTACCAATATAACAAAAAAATCAGGCTCGTAGCAGCGCTCTTTGTTACCGACCATACGAACTTATTGAACAGCCTAGTATATTAGGTTGGAGGAAAAGAAATCCATTATTGTCTCGGTAGATGGCTTTAGTGTTCGACATCTCGTGAATCGTACAGTTTCAAGTTTAGGCTCGTTTTAAGGCTGATACTTTACACTTTAAAAAATGCTTTCATTATTTATTGTTTGTTCCATTCGTTTGTGAGTTACAGGGCATTAACAATGGAAGTCACCATAGAGAAATTTTAGTACATTTTAAAGTTTTTCTTTGAAAAAGGCCAAAACTCAAGCTAGGCCGCTCAAATTTTGCGTGGTGTTTATGGTGCCGATACTCGAACAGCTAGTTAGGTGAAATTTTTGTTTCGTAGACCCGTTTGAGTTATTTTTTATGTTAAAGCCTAGGTAGACATGTCATCGAAAATGTCGATAAAATCACAAAAATTAACAAATTTGATCGGCAGTTAAGTAATCAGAACATTGGCCAGAAGCTAAAGATCAATCATCAATCAGCTTAAAGCCATTTGCGTAGAGCAGGAATCACAAAGAAGCTCGATGTTTGGGCGCCACCCTACCCAGTGAACAATTTTGAGAGCCCGAAGCTGCCCCTCTGCCTGCGACGCGGCGGAGGAAGGCTGAGACGAGTGAGATCGAACGCCCCTCTGCTTGCGACGAGGCCGAGGAAGGGCGATCTCGCAGCGCACGAAGTGAGAATGAGACGCGTTCGTTGGTTGCCGGGGAAAGAACGGAAGGAATCCCCGTGAGTTTTGAAATCGCCGTGAGTTTGCTGGTGGAAGACGAACGTTGGAGAGAAAGAAAAAGGAATAGAAATAACAGAGACAGCGAGATCGGCGCAAAGTCCCGAAGTTCCGAGGGTCCGACAGTCTTGTCTTTGTTGTGGACTTGAGCGAATCGGGACGAAACCTGTGCCTCTGTTTTTCTAAGTGCCAAGTGTAAGGTATCAAGTGCCAAGTGTAAAGTCTGTCCAGGTAAGTTTATTGGACAGTATTCAGTGACAACCACATAATTTTTCGCTTTGCTCGTTTCAGACGACTCGTCACATTTGTGGAAAAGGTAAGTTAAAGTGACAGGATTGCAATGCTACAAATGTAACACTAACATTGTTCCTTTCCTTTATTTCATTGAAGATTACGGACCAAATGACGCATGGAAAATAAACCCGGCTCGAGCCCATGTACGCGACCGAAACAAAACATATTTTTTGGCGACGCCACCCTCGAAAACGCATCGCCGCACGAATGCACGAATAGGTAGGGAAGAGTGAAAAGGCGAATCAAAAAGAGAGAGCGAAAATATACCTTTCGAAGCCTACCAAAAACGCGAGATATTTTATTTCGGAGAGAAAGAATTGGAAACGAAGAAAGAGAGGGGACACACAGGAGAGAGGGAGACAAGGGGCAGGTTCGGGAAAAAAAATCGAGTCGCCAAAATCTGCCATCGAGTAACTAGGCCTTCTCAGTATGGAAGCCTATATGAACGAAATACTCCTGCGACTCGAATGCGACTCGAATGCGACTCGAATGCGACTCGATGCTCCATACTGAGAAAACGCCGGGGAACTCAAAATTGTTCACTGGGTATTTACACAAAAAAAATGAAGGATCGTATTTCCATGTGAACAATTTTGGCTTAACACTATAACACATCGCTCAATAAGTCCGTAGGATAGCTTATAAAACAACAATATTTTGATACAATTTGTATTTATTCATCAACATAGTCTCCTTTTAAGGCGATACAGT
>NW_026684864.1:0-4647 GCF_943735745.2 Anopheles bellator | reverse complement strand
CTCTTCTCTCCCTTTTACACATTGGCAGCCTCTCTCTTTTCCGCACACCCCAGCCCGTAAACTCCGATTTTGAAAAGTTCTTTGAGGTGTCGGATTTACCTAGATCTCTATTACAGCCAAGTTTGCCACTGCTCTCTTGAATATTCCTTTGGTTGTACGCACCCTGACTTGTCGTATTCTTCCGTCTAACTCGCATTACTCCTTCCGTATCCAACTCTGGACACATCTTATACACTCTACTGGACTTCTGGATTTTCTTTGTATTGGCTTGGTCACCAAGTTTGTTTAAAACGCTTAGTTCCTCTGAGAAACCATCATGTTGTGCCACCTTCCATAAAATGACTTCGGCTCGGTGGAGCTCATCTTGTTGTAGAGGACTCTCCTCCGACGTTAATTTTGCACTCTTTAAGCTTTCTTGGTTGGATATCGCTTTGCTTACCAGGATCGGTCGTCCACCCACTTTCCTACGACAGTTCTCGATAAATCGTACCACTGTTGCTGTAATTCTTAACAAACGGATCCATCGATTGGTGTAATGCACGTTAATAACAGTGAATGTCGCGTCGTGATGTAGTAGACAAGCTCTCATTTCTTCTGGCGTATTTTGTGGGAACGTCTTTAACGGCCACTTATCTTCTGTTTCCCGTAGAAAACTAGGCCCTTCAAACCAGATCCCGTTGGATTCTAAAGGTGGTCCTTGACCCCACTTCGTTATAACATCAGCTACGTTTATGTTTGTTGGGACCCAGCGCCAATCTTGAACGTTTGTGTTCTCTCGTATCTCCCCGATGCGTAGTGCGACGAACTGTTTATATTTTAGTTGGTCCGATATGATCCAACTGATTACTGTTTGGGAGTCCGTCCAAAAAAACTGTTGTTTTATCGGAAGAGAATGTTGCGATTTTATAACTCGTGCTAGCCGTGATCCGAGCACTGCTGCCATTAGTTCAAGTCGTGGAATGGACTGCCTTTTCAACGGAGCCACCTTTGAGCGGGACATTACCAGTGAACACGTCACATTGGAGTCCGTTAATACCCTTAGGTACGCCACACATCCATACGCCTGTTCGCTAGCATCCGTGAAGATGTGTAGTTGCAATGATTCTATCGCTGTGGTCGCTGAATTACCGATATAACAGCGAGGAATGCGTATAGCTGCCACTTGCGTAAGCAATCCTGTCCACCTTTGCCATTTCTTTAACGATTCGTTGTCAATTTCGTCATCCCAGTTACATCCTGTTCGCCATAAATCCTGCATCAACATTTTTCCGTGTATTGTAAACGGAGCGAGGAGTCCTAGTGGGTCAAAGAACCCCATTACGCAACTTAGCACGCGACGTTTAGTCGGGCACTGTGAGCCATCGAAATATGGTTTGAGATGTTCACGATGTTCAGTGTTGAATGTGAATACATCTTGGGTTGGATTCCAGCTTATTCCCAAAACACGTTCGTTTTCAGTTATCTTGTCCGCTTTGAAGACAATGTTCTCTGCGCGATCACATTCTCCCAGACCTTCGAGTACCTTGGCCGAGTTCGAAACCCAATTTCGTATTTCAAAACCTCCTTTGGAATGTACAAAGCGTACTTGTTTTGCTCGATTGATCGCTTCATCGACTGTGTCCACACTATCAAAATAGTCGTCCACATAATGCTTCTTTTGAATTGCTGCCGCAGCTTCTGGATATGTTTCGGAAAACTCTGATGCATTTAAATTCTTTACATATTGCGCCGAACAGGGAGAGCAGTTTGCCCCGAAGGTTGCCACATCCATTACATAAACACTCGGCTCTGCTTCATTTAGATTTTCTCTAAATAGAAAGCGTTGCATTTGCTTGTCAGCTTTTCTTATTAACATCTGGTGGTACATTTCTTTGATGTCTCCTCCAAATGCAATGCGCCGTTCTCGAAATGAGCAAATAACTGCTGTTAGAGGGGTCAACAGGTCGGGTCCCTTTAACAACTGGCTGTTTAATGATATTCCGTCCACTGTTGCTGCTGCATCCCATACGAGCCTGACTTTTCCAGGCTTTTTGGGATTTAAAACAACATTCAATGGAAGATACCAACACTTCTGCCGATTAGTTTGATCCAACTCGTTCGACGTTGCCAGATGTGCGTAACCTTTTCGTTGATAATCCTTGATTTGTTCACGTACCTTCTCGTACAGTTTTGGATTTTTCTGTAATTTCTTTTCCAATTGCGTTAATCTTTTACAAGCCATGTCATAACTATCGGGCAACGTAATATTTTCGGATTTCCACAGCAAACCGGTTTCGAATCGGTCACCGACGCGTATTGTTGTTTTCTCTAAGATTTCCCTCGCCCGTTTCTCGTCCTTTGTCTCCTGCACTGGCACGGCTGTACACTCTTCTAGTGCATACTGTTCTTTTATTAGGTCGTACAGAACCTCATTATTCACTTCTTGATGAAAACCGATGACGTTATCGTCACTCTTCTTTCCCCCAGTAGGACCGTAGATTGCCCATCCTAGCCTTGACCGTACCGCGATAGGTTCTCCTGCATTTCCCGCTGCAACATCGATGGGCGTAATCGCAGTCAAATTATTTAAACCTATCAGCAGTCCCGGATACTGATGTTTATATGAGCTTATTGGCAATTTTGTTAAATAATCGTATTTCTTAGCAATGTCTTTGGCGTTCAAAGCCTGCTTAGGAAGCATAAGTTTGGAAACCGTTTGAGCTGATCTCAGGAGGAACTTGTCTACTGATCCGGAGCCGGAGACCCACAAATCCACTCGCCTGGAGTCCGCTTCGCATCGAGTGACATCGGCGGTCCACTTTAGAACAAGCGGCTGATTGACTCCTTTGATCCCGAGTTGATCCGTTAGTGATTTTTCAATCAGTGTAACTGACGCTCCTTCATCCAGAAAGGCCAGTGTTTCGATGCTTTTTTCACCGTTATACAATGTAACAGGAATCATCCTGAATCTGATTGAACCGGTCACATCACTATGGGCATTCATAATTCCGACTGGATGAAGAAGACGGTGGTGGCGTTCATTACAACCTTCCACGTCACAAACGATCTTAAATCTGCAAGGAGCTTTGCCGTGCTCATTCAGACAAATTATACATAAGTTAAATTTTTCAACAAACAGCACGCGGTCATCGTACGACAGTTCTCCGAATTCTTGGCAGTAACGTAATCGATGATCCGTCCTATTGCACATTTTACAAGGTTTCGCTTTGTTGAACTGGTTGGCATTAGGTATTTCGCGAACGTCATGTTTAAAAACTTCGCCTTTTTCCTTGTTCCATTTTTTACCATTCGGATTCCCGTGGATTTTCACATTCGTTACCGATCGGACTGCTGGTTGAGGATCTATTCTTACACATGCTTCGGTCGCTTCTACTACGATTTGGGAAAGAAAGTCCGACAGCGTTCTCAATGTCACATCTTTTTTCTCGTTTCGGTAGCGAATCCATCCTCTTTTGTCACCTGCTGGTAACTTGTCAACTAATTCTTGTATCAACAGAGGATTATTTAGGTGTTGAATCATGCTCGCTGCTTCCAAATGATCACACAATTGCTCCACCGTATTTCCAAATGGTATAAACGATTCTAGTTTTTCAGCTTTTGGGGGATCTAGTCGTCTTACTTTCTCCAACAAGCTGTACAGCAATTGCTCTGGGCGACCATACAGTTGTCGGAGTTTGCTTATTACTTTAGGGACTGTCTTTGGCAGTAGCAATTGCCCACTAACATTCTCCAAAGCAGGACCCTTTATAGCTTCTTGTAACCGTATCAAATTTTCAACATCAGAGAATCCACAGGCCTGGTTTGTTGCTTCATACGCGGCAATGAATAATGGCCACTCTTCAACTTTGCCGCTAAAACTAGGCAGCCTTCTGTTGACACTTTTTCGAGCAGCAAGTTGCGCGCGCGTGATACCAAATCCTGATTCCTCTTGGTGCTGCCCCAGCCCGTGTGGAGTCGAAGTCCGATTCTGCAATCGACAATTGACTTGTTCTTGTTCGTCCATATCTAATTTTTCACGTGGCATTGCAAAATCACTTCTTTCAGAATTTAAACTTTCGCACTCAGAATCCGAGTCTGGCATCTCTTCTCGCTCTTTCGTAATGCGTATCTTCTGCCAGCGCTCTTTAAATTCTCTTTCTTGCGCTAATTCTTTTGCTCTGATATCCTTTTTCATGCGAATCTTTTTCTCGCTCATCACGCGCTCCATTTCTAACTTCCTTTCACTAATTACGCGCTGTATTTCCAATTTTTTCTCTAACAGAATTCGTTCTGCTTCGAGTTCTTGTTCTTGCTCCCTTTGCTCTCGTTCCAGAGCCTTTAAACGATGAGCGAACGATGATTTTGGTTCGTCATGCCGATCGCCATCTTTTCTTGCATTTTTACTTTGGCATGCGCTTGCTTCGCAATACCATACCTCTGCTTCTAGCTGCTTTTTCGTGGCCCCAACACATCGCTGATGGTACCAAGTATCGCAGCCATCGCAGGCCACCATGAGCTCCTCTTGGGTTGATACCTTCCCGCAGGCTCCACACGGCGTTGTCGTCAGATTTTCCAATGTCGCCATTGCGAATCGAAGTAGACTTATTTGATTTTAAAGTTTTGTCACGAAAACGAATCCCTTCGTAGCGATTCTGAAAAGGAAGGAAG
>NW_026684863.1:0-4649 GCF_943735745.2 Anopheles bellator | reverse complement strand
CTGATCATAACTGACATTGCGAATCGTGGAAAAAGGGACGTTGGTCCTTTAGGTGGAGACTAGCGAGACTGACGAGGTATGTGATGCCTTCTTCTAGGAAATGCTTTCTGGCTTCTTATAACAACCTGGTGTCAATAGTAATTATTAAAAATGTCAGTGATAGTGAGCAAATTAATTTTTTACTTTTGTGTGTCAGCTAAACTTTGGACTTCAATTAGATGTTGACGAAGTGAATCAAGTAGGAGAGTGAAAAGATTGTTGTGAATGCGTGTTTTAATTATGATCTGTAAAAATAGGGGCCAGACGTCGAATGACGCGGTTCATTGTCGGTTATCGTTAAAAATGGTAGTGTGAAGCATTTTCCTTGGTTTTCCGTCCGATAGAAACCCCCACTGACATCAGGATGTCCGATAGACACCCAGATGGCATCTTATAGAGGCTGAGCCCTCCGGGCCGGGAGGAAGCGGTAAATAATGAAAATAAATTACTCCGTGCAGCCGCCAACAGAGTTTTGCAAACTAGTAACTAATATTTTATGAATACGGCCCATTCCGTTCTTCTAAGATGAAAAAAAAAAAATTTTACGCTAACAGGGAATATGCACGAACTTTTTAGCGTGCTTCCTTGGAAATGGACAGCAAAGGACTTCCCTGGAAAATGAAATATATTTCCAAGAAAGAAAAAATATTTCATTCCTAGCTATGCGGAAAAGTATGCTCCCAACAGTCTCAGGCTCATGAGATACTGTTATTTCTTTCCTAACCGAAGCTTAGCATAAGTCTAAAGTTTCATTGTATAGGCTAACAAACTAGCCATCGCCATACGCCATATAGCCATACGAATTCTAATATGGAATTTTTCAATGAGGCTGCCGCTGTACCATTTTCCAGAGTATGTCATTTGGTTCAATTGACCAGCGCGTCACCTGCGTTATATTCTTCTTTAACTGTTGTATCTATTTGCACCCTTGAAAACGACAGTTGAGTGCTTCCGATACTAAAATGGTGCTTCTAGTTTTATAAATGGCTCAATGCAAGGGACTTACAGAATGATTAATGATAACCGAAGTCAGAGAATGGCAGCGGTCCGAACGGTGGCGACGGAAAGGAACAGGTTTCGTAAACATTGTCATATCGATTTTTAGTCGCTTACTTTTTCCAAGATTTAATAGCGGCACCTTCAACGTGCTTCGTCGGTATTGCCATGTTTAACGGCGACAGACGTCACAATACTCGTTACAATGTCTCAATAGAGTTGCGGTCTTCGCAGCCGTTCTTTTGCCGATTACGCTGGAACCCTCCAAATATCCTTTCCGTTGCTGTTCAAAATGCCGCTCCAAATGCCTGCAAATGCGTTCGTCGAAATGCCGGAAGGGTTGCGTCGAGTTTGTTCTACCGGCTCCGTGGAAGTAATCGATGTTTTCATTGTTTTAGCCCTAGGGACTCGATAGTAAAATATTGTTCGATATTTGATCCTGCGCCAACCTCACGTTACGCCTTCGGCGTCGGCGAATGACAGGAAATCGAAACATAAACTTCCTCAGCTGGTCCAAAGGACATCACCGCGTTGTTGGAGGTCATGGGTTTTTATCGCGGCTTTGCTTCCGGTGCCGGCCATGGTTGGAATGGATTTCCCCGTTTCTACGCTCGACTTCGAGCCTGGCCCTCAGTTAACCGACAACCGGGCACTTCCATTGGAAAACATGCAAACATTGTTCCGTTTGCGCCGTACCCTTTTAATTGTCAGCCATTGTGGGCTTCTGGGGTTGTTGACGCGAGAGAAAATGTATTTTCCCTTTTTAATTTGTAGCCAGTCAGTGAAGGTGACGAGCTGACATTAGGCGAGAGTGGGTTTTCTATTAAGGAATACTTTTGCACGACCATCGCTTCATTGGCTCGGTTTGCAGAGAATGTTGCTCATTCGATACTCAACAGTGAGCTAACAAGGTTTGGTTATTGTTGCGACTTCTTTGAAAAACGTGCTTTCTAAAGTTCGCTTTCGTGTGTGCAATGTGAATATGTGAAAATGTGATTTTCTAGAACCAAGAGCATACGAATAATTTACATATTTCAGGGGTTGGAAACAGACGCCGGGACTCTAGAACCCATAAGCCGTAGCAACAACCGAACCCTTCGCGCTTCGTCGAAGCCGGACGGTTTATGGCGTCTCGTAAAAATATGATCACAATTACTATTGTTACGCGCCGGCTTGGTAGCAGCCAGTTGGGGCTGGTCGCGAGCTACAAGCACATGTCGGGTTGTGGACATTCCGTCGTACTGATCCTGTTCCTATCCGATGGTTCGATGGACGAAGGCTTTGGACGATTGGTTGATTTTATTATTTCCCTCTACTGCTTCGGTACGTGTTCTGTCACAGAGCCGAGGAATATTCGAGGTTATGCTTACCAAATTTCTCACATGGCTCTGGGTTTTTGTTTTTCGTTTCGTTTTCTTCAAACATGCGATTGCCCTACACCATTGCACTGGATGTGATTTTGTTTTTTTTTTTCGGTTTTCTGGGGCACCTCTGAACTCCCGAAAAGGGCACGAAACAGTCAGCCATGTGCCAGAATGTCAATACCGTGACCGGCTACCATGGAATTTGCACCCGACACGCGGCACGGGGGAAATGTATCGAAAGGGTTCCTCTTCTCCCAAAAAGGGTGAAGGCAGTGACCAAGCAGGGCACCAGAGGGGGGCAACCGGAGGGGTTACGGTACACTTGGTGTAGTGTTCTATACTCGATTTTGCTGCTCGCTTCAAGTCGCACTTCGTTTGATGCCCTGTTTCAGTCAGTTTGCACCAACCTACGCCAACAGACCGAACGGAGGCGATCGGAAGTTTGCTAGCAGTGCTTCCGGTTATCTGCGGCATCCAGTGTCCTTGAGAGATTGAGCTGCAAGCGGTTCCATAGGTTCGGTATCGCTGGTTAGTGTTTCAGGCTACAGAAACCACGGATCCAATTCTTGCCACTATTTCATTGTAAATAAGAATATATTCGTTAGTTCGGTCTCCGAGTGATTAATGTGCTGTGCATTGGGTGTTTTGGTTTTGGGTGGAGTTTGTTTGGGTCAAATACTCGGTGGACCGTGGCATGGTCAACCGGGCGGTGCAGTGTGCAGTTTGCTAACCTTTGCCGTGCTCGTTACAGTGTGAATCTTCCCCGAGTGACCGCACAACTGGAGAAGTTAATGGGCACGAATGTGGTTCGGCTGACGGACCGCAAGTACATGCAGGAGTTGCAGCGACGCATCCAGGAGGACTACAATGTTACGCTCGAGAAGCGGATCACGGAGCGCGAGGTGAGTTGGCCAACTGCGAATTTCAGCGCCACGGTGTAAGGTTTCCTTCGCTGGAATTGAACTTTCAGTTTATTTGCGAACATCCCAGCCAAAAGTAATTAAATGAAGTGTTACTTTCCGACCACTGATTTGTCACCTGCATCGCAGCAAAAGTTGACCCTCCGGATTGTTAATTATACAAACAAACAAACCGAAGGGTAACAATCTTTGTGCAAATTGGCTGCACGCAGGAACGTGGTTTTGCTGATTATTTTGTCCGAGCTGATTCAATTTCATACATCGTAACGGAATGTGCTTACGTAGCCAATAAGCCAATGCATTTTGCATTTGCAATTACTGGCAATGTGAATAATATTTTTTTCTCCTGCGTGTCGCCCGTAAAACGTGATGTTTTTACAAGTTAACGAAATTGTGCTATTCACATTAATTTACCATTTGCTCATCGACACATTCTACTGACGTAATGCTCTTCACAAACTACAGACGGATACTGTCGTTCCACACACTTCCTGGAAAGTGGCAAAATGTGCTTATCGTTAAAGTGAAAGTGCCGAAAATGTTTATCTCTTCCTGGACCACCCGATTATCGACGGTGGCGCACCCAGAAACGGTCTTTCCGACGGCGGTCCGTGTTTGCATGTCGCAAGAGGACACCGGAGTTGCTGCGGTGGTGTAGGGTCGCTTGTGAAATCGATAACGTTCCCTGCGGCGATGCGACGGGTATAGAGCCTCTCAAACGGGGTGGCAGCACGCCGCACGCAAGCACATCACTTCGGCTGCTCTTGTTTCCCAGTACCGTGCACATTGTCCTCGTCACTTTATCGATACCAATTCCCGGGTTGTGAGATTCTTTTGGTCGTTAAAGCACTACACTTGCATAAATAGCTTCTCTAATTTTTGTCACCGATTCATATCCTTATGGACAATCGATTGCCTGATGGCATTGGTAAAGGTGTTGCAATCGTAATATCCACAGTAGTGTTGTTGGCTCTGCTACTAGAAAGGATAAATAGGAAACGTAACCAATGCAGTGGCGCGTTCGGCCTTGCGATACTCATTACCTTCAAACAATCGGGCTGCAGAATAGCGATGCTCGTTGTTCGTTGTCCTGGATTTCTAGTTGTCTCGATGAAAATCGAAATATTTGTGTCACCGTTGTTCTGTTAAATGAAGTGGGCACAGTGCGCCACCGTTTAACCTTTTTTCCGATCTTAGTTTTATTTCTTATACTTGGTGATTTACGAGACCAACAACGTGATTTGAGAAGTCCACATACGAGTCACCGACTTCGGTTTCTGTTCACTCAAACGCGACAGGGAATGCTCATCGATTGAGATGATACGGTATT